>NW_027219068.1:0-9539 GCF_027580195.1 Bos mutus
GATCAGTGCATGATCAGCCGCGTGATCAGTGCATGATCAGCCGCGTGATCATATGACGTGATCATGATCAGTGATCATCAGCCGCGTGATCAGTGCATGATCAGCCACGTGATCAGTGCATGATCAGCCGCGTGATCAGTGCATGATCAGCCAGTGATCAGTGCATGATCAGCCACGTGATCAGTGCATGATCAGCCCGCGTGATCAGTGCATGATCAGCCCGCGTGATCAGTGCATGATCAGCCACGTGATCAGTGTGATCAGTGCAGTGCATGATCGCGTGATCAGTGCATGATCAGTCACGTGATCAGTGCATGATCAGGCATGTGATCAGTGCATGATCAGCCACGTGATCAGTGCATTTTCAGCCACGTGATCAGTGCATGAACAGTCACGTGATCAGTGTATGATCAGCCGCGTGATCAGTGCATGATCAGCCTGCGTGATCAGTGCATGATCAGCCACGTGATCAGTGCATGATCAGTCGCGTGATCAGTGCATGATCAGCCACGTGATCAGTGCATGATCAGCCACGTGATCAGTGCATGATCAGCCGCGCGTGATCAGTGCATGATCAGCCGCGTGATCAGTGCATGATCAGCCACGTGATCAGTGCATGATCAGCCACGTGATCAGTGCATGATCAGCCACGTGATCAGTGCATGATCAGCCGCGTGATCAGTGCATGATCAGTCCCCGTGATCAGTGCATGATCAGCCGTGCGTGATCAGTGCATGATCAGTGCGTGATCAGTGTGATGATGTGTGCATGTGCGTGATCAGTGCGTGATCAGTGCATGTGATCAGCGTGTGATCAGTGCATGATCAGGTCCGCGTGATCAGTGCATGATCAGCCCGTGATCAGTGCATGATCAGCGTCGTGATCAGTGCATGATCAGCCACGTGATCAGTGCATGATCAGCCACGTGATCAGTGCATGATCAGCCGCGTGATCAGTGCATGATCAGCCACGTGATCAGTGCATGATCAGTCGCGTGATCGTGTGCATGATCAGCCACGTGATCAGTGCATGATCAGCCACGTGATCAGTGCATGATCAGTCAGCCGTGATCAGTGCATGATCAGCCACGTGATCAGTGCATGATCAGTCACGTGATCAGTGCATGATCAGCCGTGATCAGTGCATGATCAGCCGCGTGATCAGTGCATGATCAGCCACGTGATCAGTGCATGATCAGCCGCGTGATCAGTGCATGATCAGCCACGTGATCGTGTGCATGATCAGCCGCGTGATCAGTGCATGATCAGCCCCGTGATCAGTGCATGATCAGCCACGTGATCAGTGCATGATCAGCCGCGTGATCAGTGCATGATCAGCCGCGTGATCAGTGCATGATCAGTCGCGTGATCAGTGCATGATCAGCCCGTGATCAGTGTGCATGATCAGTCGCGTGATCAGTGCATGATCAGCCCGTGATCAGTGCATGATCAGCCGCGTGATCAGTGCATGATCGATCAGTGTGCGTGATCAGTGCATGATCAGCTTCGCGTGATCAGTGCATGATCAGCCACGTGATCAGTGCATGATCAGCCACGTGATCAGTGCATGATCAGCCACGTGATCAGTGCATGATCAGCCACGTGATCAGTGCATGATCAGCCGCGTGATCAGTGCATGATGATGTCGCGTGATCAGTGCATGATCAGCCGCGTGATCAGTGCATGATCAGCCGCGTGATCAGTGCATGATCAGCCACGTGATCAGTGCATGATCAGCCGCGTGATCAGTGCATGATCAGCCACGTGATCAGTGCATGATCAGCCGCGTGATCAGTGCATGATCAGTCAGCGTGACGTGATCAGTGCATGATCAGCCGCGTGATCAGTGCATGATCAGCCGCGTGATCAGTGCATGATCAGCCACGTGATCAGTGTGCATGATCAGTCACGTGATCAGTGCATGATCAGCCACGTGATCAGTGCATGATCAGTCGCGTGATCAGTGCGTGATCAGTGCATCAGCCACGTGATCAGTGCATGATCAGCCACGTGATCAGTGCATGATCAGTCACGTGATCAGTGCATGATCAGCCGCGTGATCAGTGCATGATCAGCCACGTGATCAGTGCATGATCAGTCGCGTGATCAGTGCATGATCAGTCGCGTGATCAGTGCATGATCAGCCCGCGTGATCAGTGCATGATCAGCCCGTGATCAGTGCATGTGCATGAGTCAGCGTGATCAGTGCATGATCAGCCACGTGATCAGTGCATGATCAGCCGTGATCAGTGTGCATGATCAGCCACGTGATCGTGTGCATGATCATCAGTGCGTGATCAGTGCATGATCAGTCATGCGTGATCAGTGCATGATCAGCCACGTGATCAGTGCATGATCAGCCCGTGATCAGTGCATGATCAGCCGCGTGATCAGTGTGCATGATCAGGTGTGCGTGATCAGTGCATGATCAGTCACGTGATCAGTGCATGATCAGCCGCGTGATCAGTGCATGATCAGCCACGTGATCAGTGCATGATCAGCCGCGTGATCAGTGCATGATCAGCCGTGCGTGTGCATGAGTGCGTGATCAGTGCGCGTGATCGTGATCAGTGCATGATCAGCCACGTGATCAGTGCATGATCAGTCCGCGTGATCAGTGCATGATCAGCCACGTGATCAGTGCATGATCAGCCACGTGATCAGTGCATGATCAGCCACGTGATCAGTGCATGATCAGCCACGTGATCAGTGCATGATCAGCCACGTGATCAGTGCATGATCAGCCGCGTGATCAGTGCATGATCAGCCACGTGATCAGTGCATGATCAGCCACGTGATCAGTGCATGATCAGTCCGTGATCAGTGCATGATCAGCCACGTGATGTGCAGTGCATGATCAGCCACGTGATCAGTGCATGATCAGCCGTGATCAGTGCATGATCAGCCGCGTGATCAGTGCATGATCAGCCACGTGATCAGTGCATGATCAGTCACGTGATCAGTGCATGATCAGCCGTGATCAGTGCATGATCAGCCACGTGATCAGTGCATGATCAGTCCGCGTGATCAGTGCATGATCAGCCGCGTGATCAGTGCATGATCAGCCGCGTGATCAGTGCATGATCAGCCACGTGATCAGTGCATGATCAGCCCGCGTGATCAGTGCATGATCAGTCACGTGATCAGTGCATGATCAGCCACGTGATCAGTGCATGATCAGCCACGTGATCAGTGCATGATCAGCCGCGTGATCAGTGCATGATCAGTCACGTGATCAGTGCATGATCAGCCACGTGATCAGTGCATGATCAGCCACGTGATCAGTGCATGATCAGCCAGTCCGTGATCAGTGCATGATCAGCCACGTGATCAGTGCATGATCAGCCCGCGTGATCAGTGCATGATCAGCCACGTGATCAGTGCATGATCAGCCGCGTGATCAGTGCATGATCAGCCACGTGATCAGTGCATGATCAGCCACGTGATCAGTGCATGATCAGTCCGTGATCAGTGCATGATCAGCCCGTGATCAGTGCATGATCAGCCACGTGATCAGTGCATGATCAGCCACGTGATCAGTGCATGATCAGCCACGTGATCAGTGCATGATCAGCCCGTGATCAGTGCATGATCAGTCGCGTGATCAGTGCATGATCAGCCACGTGATCAGTGCATGATCAGCACGTGATCAGTGCATGATCAGCCGCGTGATCAGTGCATGATCAGCCCGTGTGATCAGTGCATGATCAGCCACGTGATCAGTGCATGATCAGCCGCGTGATCAGTGCATGATCAGTCAGTGCGTGATCAGTGCATGATCAGCCACGTGATCAGTGCATGATCAGTCACGTGATCAGTGCATGATCAGCCACGTGATCAGTGCATGATCAGCCGCGTGATCAGTGCATGATCAGCCACGTGATCAGTGCATGATCAGCCACGTGATCAGTGCATGATCAGCCCGTGATCAGTGCATGATCAGCCACGTGATCAGTGCATGATCAGCCACGTGATCAGTGCATGATCAGTCGCGTGATCAGTGCAGTGCGTGATCAGTGCATGATCGGCCGCGTGATCAGTGCATGATCAGCCGCGTGATCAGTGCATGATCAGCCACGTGATCAGTGCATGATCAGCCCGTGATCAGTGCATGATCAGCCACGTGATCAGTGCATGATCAGCCCACGTGATCAGTGCATGATCAGCAGCGTGATCAGTGCATGATCAGCCACGTGATCAGTGCATGATCAGCCACGTGATCAGTGCATGATCAGCCACGTGATCAGTGCATGATCAGCCACGTGATCAGTGCATGATCAGTGCGTGATCAGTCGTCATGATCAGTGCATGATCAGTGCGCGTGATCGTGATCATGATCAGCGTGTGATCAGTGCATGATCAGCCCGCGTGATCAGTGCATGATCAGCCACGTGATCAGTGCATGATCAGCTCGTGATCAGTGCATGATCAGTCCACGTGATCAGTGCATGATCAGTCCAGCATCATCGTGATCAGTGCATGATGATCGATCACGTGATCAGTGCATGATCGATCCGTGATCAGTGCATGATCAGCCGCGTGATCAGTGTGCATGATCAGCCCGCGTGATCAGTGCATGATCAGCCACGTGATCAGTGCATGATCAGTCCCGTGATCGGTGCATGATCAGCCACGTGATCAGTGCATGATCAGTCACGTGATCAGTGCATGATCAGCCACGTGATCAGTGCATGATCAGTCACGTGATCAGTGCATGATCAGCCACGTGATCAGTGCATGATCAGATCAGCGTGATCGGTGCATGATCAGCCGTGATCAGTGCATGATCAGCCGCGTGATCAGTGCATGATCAGCCGCGTGATCAGTGCATGATCAGCCACGTGATCAGTGCATGATCAGCCACGTGATCAGTGCATGATCAGCCCGTGTCGTGATCAGTGCATGATCAGCCGCGTGATCAGTGCATGATCAGCCACGTGATCAGTGCATGATCAGCCACGTGATCAGTGCATGATCAGCCACGTGATCAGTGCATGATCAGCCCGCGTGATCAGTGCATGATCAGCCGCGTGATCAGTGCATGATCAGCCGCGTGATCAGTGCATGATCAGCCACGTGATCAGTGCATGATCAGCCGCGTGATCAGTGCATGATCAGCCACGTGATCAGTGCATGATCAGCCGCGTGATCAGTGCATGTGATGATCAGCCGTGATCAGTGCATGATCAGCCGCGTGATCAGTGCATGATCAGCCACGTGATCAGTGCATGATCAGCCACGTGATCAGTGCATGATCAGCCACGTGATCAGTGCAGTGCATGATCAGTCAGCGCGTGATCAGTGCATGATCAGTCGTGATCAGTGCATGATCAGCCACGTGATCAGTGCATGATCAGCCACGTGATCAGTGCATGATCAGCCACGTGATCAGTGCATGATCAGCCACGTGATCAGTGCATGATCAGCCACGTGATCAGTGCATGATCAGCCGCGTGATCAGTGCATGATCAGCCACGTGATCAGTGCATGATCAGTCCGTGATCAGTGCATGATCAGCCACGTGATCAGTGCATGATCAGCCATCGCGTGATCAGTCATCGTGCCACGTGATCAGTGCGTGATCAGTGCGTGATCGTGATCAGTGCATGATCAGCCGCGTGATCAGTGCATGATCAGCCACGTGATCAGTCAGTGATCAGCCACGTGATCAGTGCATGATCAGCCGCGTGATCAGTGCATGATCAGTCACGTGATCAGTGCATGATCAGGCGTGTCAGTGCATGATCAGCCGCGTGATCAGTGCATGATCAGTCACGTGATCAGTGCATGATCATGATCGTGTCGTGCATGATCAGTGCGTGATCAGTGCATGATGATGCGTGATCAGTGATGATCAGCCGCGTGATCAGTGCATGATCAGCGCGTGATCAGTGCATGATCAGCCACGTGATCAGTGCATGATCAGTCGCGTGATCAGTGCATGATCAGCCGCGTGATCAGTGCATGATCAGCCGCGTGATCAGTGCATGATCAGCCACGTGATCAGTGCATGATCAGCCGCGTGATCAGTGCATGATCAGCCCGCGTGAGTGTGCATGATCAGTGCGTGTGCGTGATCAGCGCGTGTGCATGATCAGTCCCGTGATCAGTGCATGATCTGTCGTGATCAGTGCGTGATCAGCGCGTGATCATGATCATGTCAGTCCGTGATCAGTGCGCATGATCAGTCACGTGATCAGTGCATGATCAGCGCGTGATCAGTGCATGATCAGCCGTGATCAGTGCATGATCACAGTCACGTGATCAGTGCATGATCAGCCGCGTGATCAGTGCATGATCAGCCGCGTGATCAGTGCATGATCAGCCCGTGATCAGTGCATGATCAGTCACGTGATCAGTGCATGATCAGCCCGTGATCAGTGCATGATCAGCCGCGTGATCAGTGCATGATCAGTCGCGTGATCAGTGCATGATCAGCCACGTGATCAGTGCATGATCAGCCACGTGATCAGTGCATGATCAGTCCGCGTGATCAGTGCATGATCAGTCACGTGATCAGTGCATGATCAGCCGCGTGATCAGTCAGTGATGTCAGGCGTGATCAGTGCATGATCAGTGCGTGATCAGTGCATGATCAGTGCGTGATCAGCCACGTGATCAGTGCATGATGATCAGTCATGATGATCAGTGCATGATCAGTGCATGCGTGATCACGTGATCAGTGCATGAGTCAGCCGCGTGATCAGTGCATGATCAGCGCGTGATCAGTGCATGATCAGCCGCGTGATCAGTGCATGATCAGCCACGTGATCAGTGCATGATCAGCCGCGTGATCAGTGCATGATCAGCCGCGTGATCAGTGCATGATCAGTCACGTGATCAGTGCATGATCAGCCCGTGATCAGTGCATGATCAGCCACGTGATCAGTGCATGATCAGTCTGCGTGATCAGTGCATGATCAGCCACGTGATCAGTGCATGATCAGCCACGTGATCAGTGCATGATCAGCCACGTGATCAGTGCATGATCAGCCACGTGATCAGTGCATGATCAGTCGCGTGATCAGTGCATGATCAGCCACGTGATCAGTGCATGATCAGCCCGCGTGATCAGTGCATGATCATCAGTGATCAGTGCGTGATCAGAGTGCGTGATCAGTGCGTGATCAGCCGCGTGATCAGTGCATGATCAGTGCGCGTGATCAGTGCATGATGCGTGTTCAGTGCATGATCAGCCCCGTGATCAGTGCATGATCAGCCACGTGATCAGTGCATGATCAGCCGCGTGATCAGTGCATCAGTGCCGCGTGATCAGTGCGTGATCAGTGCATGATCAGTCGCCACGTGATCAGTGCATGATCAGCCGCGTGATCAGTGCATGATCAGCCACGTGATCAGTGCATGATCAGCCAGCGCGTGATCAGTGCATGATCAGCCGCGTGATCAGTGCATGATCAGTGCGCGTGATCAGTGCATGATCAGCCGCGTGATCAGTGCATGATCAGCCGTGATCAGTGTGCATCAGTCAGTCGCGTGATCAGTGCATGATCAGCCACGTGATCAGTGCATGATCAGCCACGTGATCAGTGCATGATCAGTCGCGTGATCAGTGCATGATCAGCCACGTGATCAGTGCATGATCAGCCGCGTGATCAGTGCATGATCAGCCGCGTGATCAGTGCATGATCAGCCGCGTGATCAGTGCATGATCAGCGCGTGATCAGTGCATGATCAGCGCGTGATCAGTGCATGATCAGCCGCGTGATCAGTGCATGATCAGCCCCGTGATCAGTGCATGATCAGCCGCGTGATCAGTGCATGATCAGTCACGTGATCAGTGCATGATCAGCCGCGTGATCAGTGCATGATCAGCCGTGTGATCAGTGCATGATCAGCCGCGTGATCAGTGTGCATGATCAGCCACGTGATCAGTGCATGATCAGCCACGTGATCAGTGCATGATCAGCCGCGTGATCAGTGCATGATCAGCCGCGTGATCAGTGCATGATCAGCCGCGTGATCAGTGCATGATCAGTCGCGTGATCAGTGCATGATCAGCCCGCGTGATCAGTGTGCATGATCAGCCGTGATCAGTGCATGATCATCCGCGTGATCAGTGCATGATCAGTCCGTGATCAGTGCATGATCAGCCGCGTGATCAGTGCATGATCAGTCGCGTGATCAGTGCATGATCAGCCCCGTGATCAGTGCATGATCAGCCACGTGATCAGTGCATGATCAGCCCGTGATCAGTGCATGATCAGCCGTGATCAGTGCATGATCAGTGCGTGAGTGTGCATCGTCAGCCGCGTGATCAGTGCATGATCAGTGCGTGATCAGTGCATGATCAGGCACGTGATCAGTGCATGATCAGCCGCGTGATCAGTGCATGATCAGCCACGTGATCAGTGCATGCATGATCAGCCCGTGATCAGTGCATGATCAGCCACGTGATCAGTGCATGATCAGTCGCGTGATCAGTGCATGATCAGCCCGTGATCGGTGCATGATCAGCGTGATCAGTGCGTGATCAGTGCGCGCGTGATCAGTGCGCGATCAGCCGCGTGATCAGTGCATGATCCGGCGCGTGATCAGTGCCATGATCGGGCGCGTGATCAGTTCTTGATGTGTGGTCAATCGATCCGGTGATCAGTGCACTAATAGCCTTATGATCAAGTGCATGATCAGTCACGTGATCGTTCGGTGCGTGATCGGTGCGCGGTGATGATCCCAGTGCATGATCGGTCGTGATCAGTGATGATAGCCGTAATCAGTGCATCATCAGTCGCGTGATCGTGCATGTTCAGCCACGTGATCAGTGCATGTGATCGATCCGTGATCAGTGTATGATCGACGCGTGATCTCCGATGGTCCAGCCACATGATCCGGTGCATGTTCAGTCGGTTGATGAATGCATGATGAGTCACGTGATCAGTGCATGATCAGGCGCGTGATCGTGGTGCATGTGCAGTCCGTGATCAGTGTGATACGATCCGCGTGATCGGTGCATGATCAGCCATGTGATCAGTGCATGAACAGTGCGACCAGTGTATGATCAAGCCCGTGATCAGTGCATGATCAGCCACGTGATCAGTGCCTGGTCCCGTGATGATTGCATGATCGTCACGTTATAAGTGCATGATCGGCACGTGATCAGTTCTTGATCAGGCGTGTGATGGTGCATGATCAGTCACAGGATCAGTGTATGATCAGCCACGTGATCAGTGCGCATGATAGCCACGTGGCCCCTGTGCGATCAGTCCGTGATCGGTGCGCATGATGAGCCATGGGATCAGTGCATGATAGCCATGTGATCAGTGCAATTCAGCTGTAAATTAACTCTTTGACAAAAGGCGAGATGGTGGTGAGGACGCCCTTGGGGAAAACAAGTGAAAAACCAAAAACAATACTAGGCGACCCGGTTTATGGGTGAGATGCCAAAAAATCTCAGGTGGACACCGGCTCAATCCCATTTGCATATGGACCTCCTTCCTCATGACCTTTGTCCAGAGTGGAATGCCTCACGGCTCCCGGCACATATCGGGGCATGCTCGGGCGGGGTTCAGTGCAAAATCAGCC
>NW_027219069.1:0-9614 GCF_027580195.1 Bos mutus
GCAGTCAGGTGTCGCGGCGGCTCAGCTGGCGATTATCAAAAGATGAGCAGGCAGGTGTCGCGCGGCTCAGCTGTCGATTATCAAGCAGATGGCTCAGCTGGCGATTATCAAGCAGATGAGCAGGCAGGTGTCGCGCGGCTCAGCTGGCGATTATCAAGCAGATGAGCAGGCAGGTGTCGCGCGGCTCAGCTGGCGATTATCAAGCAGATGAGCAGGCAGGTGTCGCGCGGCTCAGCTGGCGATTATCAAGCAGATGAGCAGGCAGGTGTCGCGCGCGGCTCAGCTGGCGATTATCAAGCAGATGAGCAGGCAGGTGTCGCGCGGCTCAGCTGGCGATTATCAAGCAGATGAGCAGGCAGGTGTCGGCGGCTCAGCTGGCGATTATCAAGCAGATGAGCAGGCAGGTGTCGCGCGGCTCAGCTGGCGATTATCAAGCAGATGAGCAGGCAGGTGTCGCGCGGCTCAGCTGGCGATTATCAAGCAGATGAGCAGGCAGGTGTCAAGCGGCTCAGCTGGCGATTATCAAGCAGATGAGCAGGCAGGTGTCGCGCGGCTCAGCTGTCGATTATCAAGCAGATGAGCAGGCAGGTGTCGCGCGGCTCAGCTGGCGATTATCAAGCAGATGAGCAGGCAGGTGTCGCGCGGCTCAGCTGGCGATTATCAAGCAGATGAGCAGGCAGGTGTCATGCGGCTCAGCTGGCGATTATCAAGCAGATGAGCAGGCAGGTGTCGCGCGGCTCAGCTGGCGATTATCAAGCAGATGAGCAGGCAGGTGTCGCGCGGCTCAGCTGGCGATTATCAAGCAGATGAGCAGGCAGGTGTCGCGCGGCTCAGCTGGCGATTATCAAGCAGATGAGCAGGCAGGTGTCGCGCGGCTCAGCTGGCGATTATCAAGCAGATGAGCAGGCAGGTGTCGCGCGGCTCAGCTGGCGATTATCAAGCAGATGAGCAGGCAGGTGTCGCGCGGCTCAGCTGGCGATTATCAAGCAGATGAGCAGCAGGTGTCGCGCGGCTCAGCTGGCGATTATCAAGCAGATGAGCAGGCAGGTGTCGCGCGGCTCAGCTGGCGATTATCAAGCAGATGAACAGGCAGGTGTCGGGGGCTCAGCTGGCGATTATCAAGCAGATGAGCAGGCAGGTGTCGCGCGGCTCAGCTGGCGATTATCAAGCAGATGAGCAGGCAGGTGTCGCGCGGCTCAGCTGGCGATTATCAAGCAGATGAGCAGGCAGGTGTCGCGCGGCTCAGCTGGCGATTATCAAGCAGATGAGCAGGCAGGTGTCGCGCGGCTCAGCTGGCGATTATCAAGCAGATGAGCAGGCAGGTGTCGCGCGGCTCAGCTGGCGATTATCAAGCAGATGAACAGGCAGGTGTCGCGCGTCTCAGCTGGCGATTATCAAGCAGATGAGCAGGCAGGTGTCGCGTGGCTCAGCTGGCGATTATCAAGCAGATGAGCAGGCAGGTGTCGCGCGGCTCAGCTGGCGATTATCAAGCAGATGAGCAGGCAGGTGTCGCGCGGCTCAGCTGGCGATTATCAAGCAGATGAGCAGGGGTGTCGCGGCGGCTCAGCTGGCGATTATCAAGCAGATGAGCAGGCAGGTGTGTCGCGCGGCTCAGCTGGCGATTATCAAGCAGATGAGCAGGCAGGTGTCGCGCGGCTCAGCTGGCGATTATCAAGCAGATGAGCAGGCAGGTGTCGCGCGGCTCAGCTGGCGATTATCAAGCAGATGAGCAGGCAGGTGTCGCGCGGCTCAGCTGGCGATTATCAAGCAGATGAGCAGGCAGGTGTCGCGCGGCTCAGCTGGCGATTATCAAGCAGATGAGCAGGCAGGTGTCGCGGCTCAGCTGGCGATTATCAAGCAGATGATGAGCAGGCAGGTGTCGCGCGGCTCAGCTGGCGATTATCAAGCAGATGAGCAGGCAGGTGTCGCGCGGCTCAGCTGGCGATTATCAAGCAGATGAGCAGGCAGGTGTCGCGCGGCTCAGCTGGCGATTATCATCAAGCAGATGAGCAGGCAGGTGTCGCGCGGCTCAGCTGGCGATTATCAAGCAGATGAGCAGGCAGGTGTCGCGCGGCTCAGCTGGCGATTATCAAGCAGATGAGCAGGCAGGTGTCGCGCGCGGCTCAGCTGGCGATTATCAAGCAGATGAGCAGGCAGGTGTCGCGCGGCTCAGCTGGCGATTATCAAGCAGATGAGCAGGCAGGTGTCGCGCGGCTCAGCTGGCGATTATCAAGCAGATGAGCAGGCAGGTGGCAGGTGTCGGCGGCTCAGCTGGCGATTATCAAGCAGATGAGCAGGCAGGTGTCGCGGCTCGGCTCAGCTGGCGATTATCAAGCAGATGAGCAGGCAGGGTGTCGCGGCTCAGCTGGCGATTATCAAGCAGATGAGCAGGCAGGTGTCGCGCGGCTCAGCTGGCGATTATCAAGCAGATGAGCAGGCAGGTGTCGCGCGCGGCTCAGCTGGCGATTATCAAGCAGATGAGCAGGCAGGTGTCGCGCGGCTCAGCTGGCGATTATCAAGCAGATGAGCAGGCAGGTGTCGCGCGGCTCAGCTGGCGATTATCAAGCAGATGAGCAGGCAGGTGTCGCGCGGCTCAGCTGGCGATTATCAAGCAGATGAGCAGGCAGGTGTCAAGCGGCTCAGCTGGCGATTATCAAGCAGATGAGCAGGCAGGTGTCGCGCGGCTCAGCTGTCGATTATCAAGCAGATGAGCAGGCAGGGTGTCGCGCGGCTCAGCTGGCGATTATCAAGCAGATGAGCAGGCGGGTGTCGCGGCGGCTCAGCTGGCGATTATCAAGCAGATGAGCAGGCAGGTGTGTCGCGCGGCTCAGCTGGCGATTATCAAGCAGAAGCAGATGAGCAGGCAGGTGAGCGCGCGGCTCAGCTGGCGATTATCAAGCAGATGAGCAGGCAGGTGTCGCGGCTCAGCTGGCGATTATCAAGCAGATGAGCAGGCAGGTGTCAGCGCGGCTCAGCTGGCGATTATCAAGCAGATGAGCAGGCAGGTGTCGCGCGGCTCAGCTGGCGATTTATCAAGCAGATGAGCAGGCAGGTGTGTCGCGGCGGCTCAGCTGGCGATTATCAAGCAGATGAGCAGGCAGGTGTCGCGCGGCTCAGCTGGCGATTATCAAGCAGATGAGCAGGCAGGTGTCGCGCGGCTCAGTTTGGCGATTATCAAGCAGATGAGCAGGCAGGTGTCGCGCGGCTCAGCTGGCGATTATCAAGCAGATGAGCAGCAGGCAGGTGTCGCGCGGCTCAGCTGGCGATTATCAAGCAGATGAGCAGGCAGGTGTCGCGCGGCTCAGCTGGCGATTATCAAGCAGATGAGCAGGCGGGTGTCGCGGCTCGGCTCAGCTGGCGATTATCAAGCAGATGAGCAGGCAGGTGTCGGGCGGCTCAGCTGGCGATTATCAAGCAGATGAGCAGGCAGGTGTCGCGCGGCTCAGCTGGCGATTATCAAGCAGATGAGCAGGCAGGTGTCGCGCGGCTCAGCTGGCGATTATCAAGCAGATGAGCAGGCAGGTGTCGCGCGGCTCAGCTGGATTATCAAGCAGATGAGCAGGCAGGTGTCGCGGCTCAGCTGGCGATTATCAAGCAGATGAGCAGGCAGGTGTCGCGCGGCTCAGCTGGCGATTATCAAGCAGATGAGCAGGCAGGTGTCGCGCGGCTCAGCTGGCGATTATCAAGCAGATGAGCAGGCAGGTGTCGCGCGGCGCGGCTCAATTGTCGATTATCAAGCATATGAACAGGCAGGTGTCGCGGGGCTCAGCTGGCGATTATCAAGCAGATGAGCAGGCAGGTGTCGCGCGGCTCAGCTGGCGATTATCAAGCAGATGAGCAGGCAGGTGTGTCGCGCGGCTCAGCTGGCGATTATCAAGCAGATGAGCAGGCAGGTGTCGCGCGGCTCAGCTGGCGATTATCAAGCAGATGAGCAGGCAGGTGTCGCGCGGCTCAGCTGGCGATTATCAAGCAGATGAAGAGGCAGGTGGTGCGCGGCTCAGCTGGCAATTATCAAGCAGATGAGCAGGCAGGTGTCGCGCGGCTCAGCTGGCGATTATCAAGCAGATGAGCAGGCAGGTGTCGCGCGGCTCAGCTGGCGATTATCAAGCAGATGAGCAGGCAGGTGTCGCGGCGGCTCAGCTGGCGATTATCAAGCAGATGAGCAGGCAGGTGTCGCGCGCGGCTCAGCTGGCGATTATCAAGCAGATGAGCAGGCAGGTGTCGCGCGGCTCAGCTGGCGATTATCAAGCAGATGAGCAGGCAGGTGTCGCGCGGCTCAGCTGGCGATTATCAAGCAGATGAGCAGGCAGGGTGTCGCGCGGCTCAGCTGGCGATTATCAAGCAGATGAGCAGGCAGGTGTGTCGCGCGGCTCAGCTGGCGATTATCAAGCAGATGAGCAGGCGGGTGTCGCGCGGCTCAGCTGGCGATTATCAAGCAGATGAGCAGGCAGGTGTCGCGCGGCTCAGCTGGCGATTATCAAGCAGATGAGCAGGCAGGTGTCGCGCGGCTCAGCTGGCGATTATCAAGCAGATGAGCAGGCAGGTGTCGCGCGGCTCAGCTGGCGATTATCAAGCAGATGAGAGCAGGCAGGTGTGTCGCGCGGCTCAGCTGGCGATTATCAAGCAGATGAGCAGGCAGGTGTCGCGCGGCTCAGCTGGCGATTATCAAGCAGATGAGCAGGCAGGTGTCGCGCGGCTCAGCTGGCGATTATCAAGCAGATGAGCAGGCAGGTGTCGCGCGGGCGGCTCAGCTGGCGATTATCAAGCAGATGAGCAGGCGGGTGTCGCGGCTCAGCTGGCGATTATCAAGCAGATGAGCAGGCAGGTGTCGCGCGGCTCAGCTGGCGATTATCAAGCAGATGAGCAGGCAGGTGTCGCGCGGCTCAGCTGCGCGATTATCAAGCAGATGAGCAGCAGGCAGGTGTCGCGCGGCTCAGCTGGCGATTATCAAGCAGATGAGCAGGCAGGTGTCGCGCGGCTCAGCTGGCGATTATCAAGCAGATGAGCAGGCAGGGGTGTCGCGCGGCTCAGCTGGCGATTATCAAGCAGATGAGCAGGCAGGTGTCGCGCGGCTCAGCTGGCGATTATCAAGCAGATGAGCAGGCAGGTGTCGCGGCTCGGCTCTGCTGCGATTATCAAGCAGATGAGCAGGCAGGTGTCGCGGCTCGGCTCAGCTGCGATTATCAAGCAGATGAGCAGGCAGGTGTCGCGCGGCTCAGCTGGCGATTATCAAGCAGATGAGCAGGCAGGTGTCGCGCGGCTCAGCTGGCGATTATCAAGCAGATGAGCAGGCAGGTGTCGCGCGGCTCAGCTGGCGATTATCAAGCAGATGAGCAGGCAGGTGTCGCGCGGCTCAGCTGGCGATTATCAAGCAGATGAGCAGGCAGGTGTCGCGCGGCTCAGCTGGCGATTATCAAGCAGATGAGCAGGCAGGTGTCGCGCGGCTCAGCTGGCGATTATCAAGCAGATGAGCAGGCAGGTGTCGCGGCTCGGCTCAGCTGGCGATTATCAAGCAGATGAGCAGGCAGGTGTCGCGCGGCTCAGCTGGCGATTATCAAGCAGATGAGCAGCAGGGTGTCGCGGCTCAGCTGCTGGCGATTATCAAGCAGATGAGCAGCAGGCAGGTGTCGCGCGGCGGCTCAGCTGGCGATTATCAAGCAGATGAGCAGGCAGGTGTCGCGGCGGCTCAGCTGGCGATTATCAAGCAGATGAGCAGGCAGGGCAGGTGTCGCGCGGCTCAGCTTTCGATTATCAAGCAGATGAGCAGGCAGGTGTCGCGCGGCTCAGCTGGCGATTATCAAGCAGATGAGCAGGCAGGTGTCGCGCGGCTCAGCTGGCGATTATCAAGCAGATGAGCAGGCAGGTGTCGCGCGGCTCAGCTCTCGATTATCAAGCAGATGAGCAGGCAGGTGTCGCGCGGCTCAGCTGGCGATTATCAAGCAGATGAGCAGGCAGGTGTCGCGCGGCTCAGCTGGCGATTATCAAGCAGATGAGCAGGCAGGTGGTGTCGGCGGCTCAGCTGGCGCGATTATCAAGCAGATGAGCAGGCAGGTGTCGCGCGGCTCAGCTGGCGATTATCAAGCAGATGAGCAGGCAGGTGTCGCGCGGCTCAGCTGGCGATTATCAAGCAGATGAGCAGGCAGGTGTCGCGGCGGCTCAGCTGGCGATTATCAAGCAGATGAGCAGGCAGGTGTCGCGCGGCTCAGCTGGCGATTATCAAGCAGATGAGCAGGCAGGTGTCGCGCGGCTCAGCTGGCGATTATCAAGCAGATGAGCAGGCAGGTGTCGCGCGGCTCAGCTGGCGATTATCAAGCAGATGAGCAGGCAGGTGTCGCGGCGGCTCAGCTGGCGATTATCAAGCAGATGAGCAGGCAGGTGTCGCGCGGCTCAGCTGGCGATTATCAAGCAGATGAGCAGGCAGGTGTGTCGCGGCTCAGCTGGCGATTATCAAGCAGATGAGCAGGCAGGTGTCGCGCGGCTCAGCTGGCGATTATCAAGCAGATGAGCAGGCAGGTGTCGCGCGGCTCAGCTGGCGATTATCAAGCAGATGAGCAGGCAGGTGTCGCGCGGCTCAGCTGCGATTATCAAGCAGATGAGCAGGCAGGTGTCGCGCGCGGCTCAGCTGGCGATTATCAAGCAGATGAGCAGGCAGGTGTGTCGCGCGGCTCAGCTGGCGATTATCAAGCAGATGAGCAGGCAGGTGTCAGCGGCTCAGCTGGCGATTTATCAAGCAGATGAGCAGGCAGGTGTCGCGCGGCTCAGCTGGCGATTATCAAGCAGATGAGCAGGCAGGTGTCGCGCGGCTCAGCTGGCGATTATCAAGCAGATGAGCAGGCAGGTGTCGCGCGGCTCAGCTGTCGATTATCAAGCAGATGAGCAGGCAGGTGTCGCGCGGCTCAGCTGGCGATTATCAAGCAGATGAGCAGGCAGGTGTCGCGTGGCGCAGCTGGCGATTATCAAGCAGATGAGCAGGCAGGTGTCGCGCGGCTCAGCTGGCGATTATCAAGCAGATGAGCAGGCAGGTGTCGCGCGGCTCAGCTGGCGATTATCAAGCAGATGAGCAGGCAGGTGTCGCGCGGCTCAGCTGGCGATTATCAAGCAGATGAGCAGGCAGGTGTCGCGGCTCAGCTGGCGATTATCAAGCAGATGAGCAGGCAGGTGTCGCGCGGCTCAGCTGGCGATTATCAAGCAGATGAGCAGGCAGGTGTCGCGCGGCTCAGCTGGATTATTATCAAGCAGATGAGCAGGCAGGTGTCGCGGCTCAGCTGGCGATTATCAAGCAGATGAGCAGGCAGGTGTCGCGGCGGCTCAGCTGGCGATTATCAAGCAGATGAGCAGGCAGGTGTCGCGGCTCAGCTGGCGATTATCAAGCAGATGAGCAGGCAGGCAGGTGTCGCGCGGCTCAGCTGGCGATTATCAAGCAGATGAGCAGGCAGGTGTCGCGCGGCTCAGCTGGCGATTATCAAGCAGATGAGCAGGCAGGTGTGTCGCGGCTCAGCTGGCGATTATCAAGCAGATGAGCAGGCAGGTGTCGCGCGGCTCAGCTGGTCGATTATCAAGCAGATGAGCAGGCAGGTGTCGCGCGGCTCAGCTGGCGATTATCAAGCAGATGAGCAGGCAGGGTGTCGCGCGGCTCAGCTGGCGATTATCAAGCAGATGAGCAGGCAGGTGTGTCGCGCGGCTCAGCTGTCGATTATCAAGCAGATGAGCAGGCAGGTGTCGCGCGGCTCAGCTGGCGATTATCAAGCAGATGAGCAGGCAGGTGTCGCGCGGCTCAGCTGGCGATTATCAAGCAGATGAGCAGGCGGGTGTCGCGCGGCTCAGCTGGCGATTATCAAGCAGATGAGCAGGCAGGTGTCGCGGCTCAGCTGGCGATTATCAAGCAGATGAGCAGGCAGGGTGTCGGCGCGGCTCAGCTGGCGATTATCAAGCAGATGAGCAGGCAGGTGTCGCGCGGCTCAGCTGGCGATTATCAAGCAGATGAGCAGGCAGGTGTCGCGCGGCTCAGCTGGCGATTATCAAGCAGATGAGCAGGCAGGTGTCGCGCGGCTCAGCTGGCGATTATCAAGCAGATGAGCAGGCAGGTGTGTCGCGCGCGGCTCAGCTGGCGATTATCAAGCAGATGAGCAGGCAGGTGTGCGGCGCGGCTCAGCTGGCGATTATCAAGCAGATGAGCAGGCAGGTGTGTCGCGCGGCTCAGCTGGCGATTATCAAGCAGATGAGCAGGCAGGTGTCGCGCGGCTCAGCTGGCGATTATCAAGCAGATGAGCAGGCAGGTGTCGCGCGGCTCAGCTGTCGATTATCAAGCAGATGAGCAGGCAGGTGTCGCGCGGCTCAGCTGGCGATTATCAAGCAGATGAGCAGGCAGGTGTCGCGCGGCTCAGCTGGCGATTATCAAGCAGATGAGCAGGCAGGTGTCGCGCGGCTCAGCTGGCGATTATCAAGCAGATGAGCAGGCAGGTGTCGCGCGGCGCAGCTGGCGATTATCAAGCAGATGAGCAGGCAGGTGTCGCGCGGCTCAGCTGGCGATTATCAAGCAGATGAGCAGGCAGGTGTCGCGCGGCTCAGCTGGCGATTATCAAGCAGATGAGCAGGCAGGTGTCGCGCGGCTCAGCTGGCGATTATCAAGCAGATGAGCAGGCAGGTGTCGCGCGGCTCAGCTGGCGATTATCAAGCAGATGAGCAGGCAGGTGTGTCAAGCGGCTCAGCTGGCGATTATCAAGCAGATGAGCAGGCAGGTGTCGCGCGGCTCAGCTGGCGATTATCAAGCAGATGAGCAGGCAGGTGTCGCGCGGCTCAGCTGGCGATTATCAAGCAGATGAGCAGGCAGGTGTCGCGCGGCTCAGCTGGCGATTATCAAGCAGATGAGCAGGCAGGTGTCGCGCGGCTCAGCTGGCGATTATCAAGCAGATGAGCAGGGCAGGTGTCGCGGCTCGGCTCAGCTGGCGATTATCAAGCAGATGAGCAGGCAGGTGCAGGCGCGGCTCAGCTGGCGATTATCAAGCAGATGAGCAGGCAGGTGTCGCGGCGGCTCAGCTGGCGATTATCAAGCAGATGAGCAGGCAGGTGTCGTCGCGGCTCAGCTGGCGATTATCAAGCAGATGAGCAGGCAGGTGTCGCGCGGCTCAGCTGGCGATTATCAAGCAGATGAGCAGGCAGGTGTCGCGCGGCTCAGCTGGCGATTATCAAGCAGATGAGCAGCAGGGTGTCGCGCGGCTCAGCTGGCGATTATCAAGCAGATGAGCAGGCAGGTGTCGCGCGGCTCAGCTGGCGATTATCAAGCAGATGAGCAGGCAGGTGTCGCGCGGCTCAGCTGGCGATTATCAAGCAGATGAGCAGGCAGGTGTCGCGCGGCTCAGCTGGCGATTATCAAGCAGATGAGCAGGCAGGTGTCGCGCGGCTCAGCTGGCGATTATCAAGCAGATGAGCAGGCAGGTGTCGCGCGGCTCAGCTGGCGATTATCAAGCAGATGAGCAGGCAGGTGTCGCGCGGCTCAGCTGGCGATTATCAAGCAGATGAGCAGGCAGGTGTCGCGGCTCAGCTGGCGTATAGGAAGGTGTCGCGCGGCTCAGGTGGCGATTATCAAGCAGATGAGCAGGCTGGTGTCTCGCGGA
>NW_027219070.1:0-9857 GCF_027580195.1 Bos mutus
TCATCTGCTTGATGTCGACAGCTGACGCGACTCCTGCCTGTTCATCACCTGCCGGATCATCTGACACCTGCCTGCTCATCAGCTGATGGTCGCCAGGTGATCCGACGACCCTGCCCTGCTCATCTGATAAATCGATAATCGCTCCAGCTGAGCTTAGCCAGCGACACCTGCCTGTTCATCTGCTTGATCTGCCTGATAATGCCTGCTCTTCTGGTTTGATAATGCGCAGCGACCACGTGCCTGTTCATCTGTGATAATAAGCCAGCAGGGCCGCATTGACCACCTGCCTGCTCATCTACGATGATACGCCAGCAGTCCGGCGGCGCCACCTGCCTGCTCATCTTTGACTGCCGGCTCGCGACATCTGCCTGCTCATCTGCTTGATAATCGCCAGCTGAGCCTCGTGACGCCTGCCTGTTCATCTGCCTGATAATCAACAGCTGAGCCCGTGACACCTGCCTGCTCATCTTCTTGAGCCGCGTGACACCTGCCTGCCAGCTGATGTTCGACAGCTGAGCCCTTTGACACCTGCCTGTTCATCTGGTTGATGTCGAAAACTGGGCGCGCGACACCTGCCTCTTTCATCTGCTTGATGTCGCCAGCTGGGCCGCGCGACACCTGCCTGCTCATCTGCTTGATAATGGCTGACAGATGAGCGCGCGACACCTGCCTGCTCATCTTTTTGATAATCGACAGCTGGGCGGCGCGATGCCCTGCCTGCTCATCTTTTTGATAACCGCCAGCTGAGCCGCCCGACACCTGTTTGCTCTTCTGCGACTGCCAGCAGCTGGGCAGCGCGACACCTGCCTGCTCATCTTTTTGATAATCGACAAGCTGGGCCTCGCGACGCGGCCCTGTTCATCTGTTGACTGCTTGCCAGCTGGGCTTTGGCGCGATACCTGCCTGCTCATCTGTGATAATCGCCAGCTGAATACGCGACGCCTGCCTCCTCATCTGATTGATAATGCGCTCATCTGACCGCAGCGCCGCCTGACCTGCCTCTGTCTGCGATATTATCGCCAGCTGGCAGCTGAGGTGCGACACCTGCCCTGTTCATCTGCTTGATAATCACCAGCTGGCCGCGTAACACCTGTCTGTCATCTGCTTGATGTCGACAGCTGGGCGCGGCGACACCTGCCTGCTCATCTTTTGATAATCGCCAGCTGGGCCGCGTGACACCTGGTTCTTCATCTGCTTGATCCGCCAAGCTCAGCGGCGTGACGTTGCCTGCTCATCTGCTTGATAATGGCGGCTGAGCGCGCGACACCTGCCTGTTCATCTGCTTGATAATCGCCAGCTGACCCTCGCGACCACCTGCCTGCTCATCTGCTTGATAGTCGCCAGCTGAGCGGCGCGACACCTGCCTGCTCATCTGCTTGATAATCACCAGCTGAGGGCGCGACACCTGTTTGCTCATCTTTTTGATATCGCCAGCTGGGCCTGCGCGACACCTGCCTGCTCATCTTTTTGATAATCGACAGCTGAGCCGCACGACACCTGCCTGCTCATCGCTTGATAATGACAGCTTTTCTGCGACACCTGCCTGCTCTCATCTGCTTGATGGCTGACGGCTGGGCCGCCGACACCTGCCTGCTCATCTGCTTGATAATCACCAGCTGAGACGTGACACCTGCCTGCTCATCTTTTTGATAATCGCCAGCTGAGGCCTCGCGACACCTGCCTGCTCATCTGTGATAATCGCCAGCTGAGCCCGCGACACCTGCCTGCTCATCTGCTTGATAATCGCCCACCTGAGCCTGCCCATCGACACCTGCCTGCTCATCTGCCCTTGATCTGCGACAATCGAGCTGCGCGACACCTGCCTGCTCATCTGCTTGATAATCGCCAGCTGAGCTTCTTGACACCTGCCTGCTCATCTGCTTGATGCGACCAGCTGAGCCGCGTGACACCTGCCTGCTCATCTTTTGATAATCGCCAGCTGAGCCGCGTGACACCTGCCTGCTCATCTTTTGATAATCGACAGCTGAGCCCGGCGACACCTGCCTGCTCATCTGCTTGATAATCGCCAGCTGAGTGTACGCGACACCTGCCTGCTCATCTGCTTGATAATCGACAGCTGAGCGGCGACACCTGCCTGCTCATCTGCTTGATAATCGCCAGCTGAGCGCGTGACACCTGCCTGCTCATCTGTTTGATAATCCCAGCTGAGCCTCGCGACACCTGCCTGCTCATCTGTTGATAAACGCCAGCTGAGCCGCGCGACACCTGCCTGCTCATCTGCTTGATAATCGACAGCTGAGCCCGCGACACCTGCCTGTTCATCTGCTTGATAATCGCCAGCTGATCGCGTGACACCTGCCTGCTCATCTGCTTGATAATCGACAGCTGAGCCGCAGCGACACCTGCTGCTCATCTTTTGATAATCGCCAGCTGAGACGCGCGAATTTGCCTGCTCATCTGTTTGATAATCGACAGCTGAGCAGCACGACACACCTGCCTGCTCATCTGCTTGATAATCGCCAGCTGAGCGGCGCGACACCTGCCTGCTCATCTGCTTGAGCGCCGCCAGCTGAGCATCGTGACACCTGCCTGCTCATCTGCTTGATAATGCGCCAGCTGAGGCGCGCGACACCTGCCTGCTCATCTTTTTGATAATCGCCAGCTGAGCCAGGTGACACCTGCCTGCTCATCTTTTTGATAATCGCCAGCTGAGAGGTGACACCTGCCTGCTCATCTGCTTGATAATCGCCAGCGGAGCCGTACGACACCTGCCTGCTCATCTGCTTGATAATCGCCAGCTGAGCCCGCGACACCTGCCTGCTCATCTGCTTGATAATCGCCAGCTGAGCCGGGCGACACCTGCCTGCTCATCTTTTTGATAATCGCCAGCTGAGCGGCGTGACACCTGCCTGTTCATCTGCTTGATAAACGCCAGCTGAGGAGCGTGACACCTGCCTGCTCATCTGCCTGATAATCGCCAGCTGAGCCCGCGACACCTGCCTGCTCATCTGCTTGATAATCGACAGCTGAGCCCGCGCGACACCTGCCTGCTCATCTTTGATAATCGACAGCTGAGGCGCGACACCTGCCTGCTCATCTTTTTGATAATGCCAGCTGAGCCGCGCGACACCTGCCTGCTCATCTGCTTCCGCGTCGCCAGCTGAGCTCGCGACACCTGCCTGCTCATCTGCTTGATAATCGCCAGCTGAGCCCGCTGCTGACACCTGCCTGTTCATCTGTTGATAATCGCCAGCTGAGCCTGCGTGACACCTGCCTGCTCATCTGCTTGATAATCGCCAGCTGAGCCCGCGTCACCCTGCCTGCTCATCTGCTTGATAATCGCCAGCTGAGCCGTCGCGACACCTGCCTGCTCATCTGTTTGATAATCGACAGCTGAGCCGCTGTGACACCTGCCTGCTCATCTGCTTGATAATCGCCAGCTGAGTGGCGCGACACCTGCCTGCTCATCTGCTTGATAATCGCCAGTTGGCCCGTGTGACCTGCCTGCTCATCTGCTTGATAACGCCAGCTGAGCCGCATGACACCTGCCTGCTCATCTTTTGATAATCGGCCAGCTGAGCCTCGTGACACCTGCCTGCTCATCTTTTTGATAATCGCCAGCTGAGCCAAGCGACACCTGCCTGCTCATCTTTGATAATCGCCAGCTGAGCCGCGCGACACCTGCCTGCTCATCTGCTTGATAATCGCCAGCTGAGCTGCATGACACCTGCCTGCTCATCTGCTTGATAATCGCCAGCTGAGCCGCGCGACACCTGCCTGCTCATCTGTTTGATAATCGCCAGCTGAGCCGCGCGACACCTGCCTGCTCATCTGCTTGATAATCGCCAGCTGAGCCGCGCGACACCTGCCTGCTCATCTTTTGATAATCGACAGCTGAGCCGCCGGGACACCTGCCTGCTCATCTGCTTGATAATCGCCAGCTGAGCCTGCCGAGACACCTGCCTGCTCATCTTTTGATAATACAAGCTGATCCGCGACACCTGCCTGCTCATCTGCTTGATAATCGCCAGCTGAGCCCGCGACACCTGCCTGCTCATCTGCTTGATAATTGCCAGCTGAGTCGCGCGACACCTGCCTGCTCATCTGCTTGATAATCGCCAGCTGAGCCGCGCGACACCTGCCTGCTCATCTTTTTGATAATCGCCAGCTGAGCCAGGTGACACCTGCCTGCTCATCTTTTTGATAATCGACAGCTGAGCCGCGCGATACCTGCCTGCTCATCTGCTTGATAATCGCCAGCTGAGCCGCGACACCTGCCTGCTCATCTGCTTGATAATCGCCAGCTGAGCCGCGCGACACCTGCCTGCTCATCTGCTTGATAATCGCCAGCTGAGCCGCGCTACACCTGCCTGCTCATCTTTTTGATAATCGACAGCTGAGCCGCGCGATACCTGCCTGCTCATCTTTTTGATAATCGCCAGCTGAGCTGCCGACACCTGCCTGCTCATCTGCTTGATAATCGCCAGCTGAGCCGAGCGACACCTGCCTGCTCATCTGCTTGATAATCGCCAGCTGAGCCGTCGCGACACCTGCCTGCTCATCTGCTTGATAATCGCCAGCTGAGCCGCGCGACACCTGCCTGCTCATCTGCTTGATAATCGACAGCTGAGATGCGCGACACCTGCCTGCTCATCTGCTTGATAATCGAAGCTGAGCCGCGCACGACACCTGCCTGCTCATCTGCTTGATAATCGCCAGCTGAGCCGGCGCGACACCTGCCTGTTCATCTGCTTGATAATCGCCAGCTGAGCCGCGCGACACCTGCCTGCTCATCTTTTGATAATCGCCAGCTGAGCCCGCGCGACACCTGCCTGCTCATCTTTGATAATCGCCAGCTGAGGCGCGGACGACACCTGCCTGCTCATCTGCTTGATAATCGCCAGCTGGGCCGCGCGACACCTGCCTGCTCATCTGCTTGATAATCGCCCAGCTGAGCCGGCGACACCTGCCTGCTCATCTGCTTGATAATCGCCAGCTGAGCCGCGCGACACCTGCCTGCTCATCTGCTTGATAATCGCCAGCTGAACCGCGCGACACCTGCCTGCTCATCTGCTTGATAATCGCCAGCTGAGCAGCGCGACACCTGCCTGCTCATCTGCTTGATAATCGCCAGCTGAGCCGCGCGACACCTGCCTGCTCATCTGCTTGATAATCGCCAGCTGGGCTGCGCGCGACACCTGCCTGTTCATCTGCTTTGATAATCGCCAGCTGAGCTGCGCGACACCTGCCTGCTCATCTGCTTGATAATCGCCAGCTGGGCCCGTGACACCTGCCTGCTCATCTGCTTGATAATCGCCAGCTGAGCCGCGGCGACACCTGCCTGCTCATCTGCTTGATAATCGCCAGCTGAGCCAGCGACACCTGCCTGCTCATCTTTTGATAATCGCCAGCTGGGCCTCGCGACACCTGCCTGCTCATCTTTTGATAATCGCCAGCTGAGCCGCGCGACACCTGCCTGCTCATCTGCTTGATAATCGCCCAGCTGAGCAGCGCGACACCTGCCTGCTCATCTGTTTGATAATCGCCAGCTGAGCCCGCGCGACACCTGCCTGCTCATCTGCTTGATAATCGCCAGCTGAGGCCCCGCGCGACACCTGCCTGCTCATCTGCTTGATAATCGCCAGCTGAGCGCGCGACACCTGCCTGCTCATCTGCTTGATAATCGCCAGCTGAGCGGCGACACCTGCCTGCTCATCTGCTTGATAATCGCCAGCTGGAGCCGGCGCGACACCTGCCTGCTCATCTGCTTGATAATCGCCAGCTGAGCCACGCGACACCTGCCTGCTCATCTTTTTGATAATCGCCAGCTGGCCCCGCGACACCTGCCTGCTCATCTGCTTGATAATCGCCAGCTGAACCGCGCGACACCTGCCTGCTCATCTGTGATAATGCCAGCTGAGCGCGCGCGACACCTGCCTGTTCATCTGCTTGATACTCGCCAGCTGAGCCGCACGATACCTGCCTGCTCATCTGCTTGATAATCGACAGCTGAGCCCGCGACACCTGCCTGCTCATCTTTGATAATCGCCAGCTGAGCGCATGACACCTGCCTGCTCATCTGCTTGATAATCGCCAGCTGAGCCGCGCGACACCTGCCTGCTCATCTTTTGATAATCGCCAGCTGAGCCGCGCGACACCTGCCTGCTCATCTTTTTGATAATCGACAGCTGAGCCGCGCGACACCTGCCTGCTCATCTTTTGATAATCGCCAGCTGAGCCGACACCGACACCTGCCTGCTCATCTTTTTGATAATCGCCAGCTGAGGCGCGACACCTGCCTGCTCATCTTTTTGATAATCGCCAGCTGAGCTGGCTGACACCTGCCTGCTCATCTTTTGATAATCGCCAGCTGAGCCGCTGCGACACCTGCCTGCTCATCTTTTGATAATCGCCAGCTGAGCCGGCGCGACACCTGCCTGCTCATCTGCTTGATAATCGCCAGCTGAGCCGCGTGGCGACACCTGCCTGCTCATCTTTTTTGATAATCGCCAGCTGAGCCACGTGACACCTGCCTGCTCATCTGCTTGATAATCGCCAGCTGAGCCGCTGCGACACCTGCCTGCTCATCTGCTTGATAATCGCCAGCTGAGCTGCGCGACACCTGCCTGTTCATCTGCTTGATAATCGCCAGCTGAGCCTGCGCGACACCTGCCTGCTCATCTTTTTGATAATCGCCAGCTGAGCCCGTGACACCTGCCTGCTCATCTGCTTGATAATCGCCAGCTGAGCCGTGTTGACACCTGCCTGCTCATCTGCTTGATAATCGCACCAGCTGAGCCGCGTGACACCTGCCTGCTCATCTGCTTGATAATCGACAGCTGAGCCCGCGACACCTGCCTGTTCATCTGCTTGATAATCGCCAGCTGGAGCCGCGCGACACCTGCCTGCTCATCTCTTTGATAATCGCCAGCTGAGCCGCTCGCGACACCTGCCTGCTCATCTGCTTGATAATCATCAGCTGAGCCCCGCGACACCTGCCTGCTCATCTGCTTGATAATCGCCAGCTGAGCTCGCGACACCTGCCTGCTCATCTGCTTGATAATCGCCAGCTGAGCCGCGCGACACCTGCCTGCTCATCTTTTGATAATCGACAGCCAGCTGAGCACGACGACACCTGCCTGCTCATCTTTTGATAATCGCCAGCTGAGCCATGCGACACCTGCCTGCTCATCTGCTTGATAATCGCCAGCTGAGCCGCGCGACACCTGCCTGCTCATCTGCTTGATAATCGCCAGCTGGGCGCGCGACACCTGCCTGCTCATCTGCTTGATAATCGACAGCTGAGCCGCGCGACACCTGCCTGCTCATCTGCTTGATAATCGCCAGCTGAGCGCCGCGACACCTGCCTGCTCATCTGCTTGATAATCGCCAGCTGAGCCGCGCGACACCTGCCTGCTCATCTGCTTGATAATCGCCAGCTGAGCCCGCGACACCTGCCTGTTCATCTTTTTGATGTCGACAGCTGAGCCGCCGCGACACCTGCCTGCTCATCTGCTTGATAATCGCCAGCTGAGCCGCGCGACACCTGCCTGCTCATCTGCTTGATAATCGCCAGCTGAGCCTCGCGACACCTGCCTGCTCATCTGCTTGATAATCGACAGCTGAGCCGCGCGACACCTGCCTGCTCATCTGCTTGATAATCGCCAGCTGAGCCGCGCGACACCTGCCTGCTCATCTGCTTGATAATCGCCAGGTTTGCGCGCGACACCTGCCTGCTCATCTGCTTGATAATCGCCAGCTGGGCCCCGACACCTGCCTGCTCATCTGCTTGATAATCGCCAGCTGAGCCGCGCGACACCTGCCTGCTCATCATCTGCTTGATAATCGACAGCTGAGCCGCGCGACACCTGCCTGCTCATCTTTTTGATAATCGCCAGCTGAGCCACGCGACACCTGCCTGCTCATCTGCTTGATAATCGACAGCTGCGCCGCGTGACACCTGCCTGCTCATCTGCTTGATAATCGACAGCTGAGGCCGCGACACCTGCCTGTTCATCTGCTTGATAATCGCCAGCTGAGCCGTGGTGACACCTGCCTGCTCATCTGCTTGATAATCGACAGCTGAGCCGCGCGACACCTGCCTGCTCATCTTTGATAATCGCCAGCTGAGCGCGCGTGACACCTGCCTGCTCATCTTTTTGATAATCCAGCTGAGCCGCCGCGACACCTGCCTGCTCATCTTTTGATAATCGCCAGCTGAGCCCCGCGACACCTGCCTGCTCATCTGTTTGATAATCGCCAGCTGAGCCGCGTGACACCTGCCTGCTCATCTGCTTGATAATCGACAGCTGAGCCGCGTGACCTGCCTGCTCATCTGCTTGATGTCGCCAGCTGGGCAGCGCGACACCTGCCTGCTCATCTGCTTGATAATCGACAGCTGAGGCCGCCGCACACCTGCCTGCTCATCTGCTTGATAATCGCCAGCTGGGCCGCGACACCTGCCTGCTCATCTGCTTGATAATCGCCAGCTGAGCCGGCGCGACACCTGCCTGCTCATCTCTTTTGATGTCGCCAGCTGAGCCCGCGCGACACCTGCCTGTTCATCTTTTTGATAATCGCCAGCTGAGCTGTGCGATACCTGCCTGTTCATCTGTTTGATAATCGACAGCTGAGCGCGCGACACCTGCCTGCTCATCTTTTTGATAATCGACAGCTGAGCCACAGCGACACCTGCCTGTTCATCTGCTTGATAATCGCCAGCTGAGCCGCGCGACACCTGCCTGCTCATCTTTTGATAATCGCCAGCTGAGGTGCGACACCTGCCTGCTCATCTTTGATAATCGACAGCTGGTCCAAGCGACGACACCTGCCTGCTCATCTTTGATAATCGACAGCTGAGCCCGCGACACCTGCCTGCTCATCTGCTTGATAATCGCCAGCTCAGCCCCGCGACACCTGCCTGCTCATCTGTGATGTCGACAGCTGAGCGCGTGACACCTGCCTGCTCATCTTTGATGATCATCGACAGCTGGGCCGGCGACACCTGCCTGCTCATCTGCTTGATAATCGCCAGCTGAGCCCGCGACACCTGCCTGCTCATCTGCTTGAGCGGCGCCACGCCTGCTTGCTCAGCTGATCGTTGGACCAGCGACACCTGCCTTCTCATCTGCTTGACTGTGGCCAGCTGCCCGGTGACACCTGCCTGTTCATCTGGCGATAATCGCCAGCTGAGCCGCCCGCGACCACCTGCCTGCTCATCTGCTTGATAATCGACAGCTGAGCCGCGACACCTGCCTGCTCATCTGCCTGATATTTGCCAGCTGAGCCTCGCGACACCTGCCTGCTCATCTGCTTCATAATCGCCAGCTGACCCCCGCGACACCTGCCTGCTCATCTGCTTGACTGTCTCGCCAGCTGAGCGCGTGACACCTGCCTGCTCATCTGCTTGATAATTGCCAGCTGAGCCGCGCGACACCTGCCTGCTCATCTTTTGATAATCACCAGCTGAGCGCGCGACACCTGCCTGCTCATCTTTTTGATGTCGCCAGCTAACGGCTGCGACACCCTGCCTCCCGCCTGTCTGCTCATCTGCTTGATCATCGACAGCTGGGCCGCGCGACACCTGCCTGCTCATCTTTTTGATAATCGCCAGCTGAGACCGCGACACCTGTTTGCTCATCTGCTTGGCTGTGACAGCCAACTGAGCGCCACGACACCACCTGCCTGTTCATCTGTGATGTCGACGGCTGAGCCCCCACCCGGCTGCCTGCCTGTTCATCTGCGATAATGAAACTGAACCCGCGCTGGCTGGGCCTCAGCGTGGCGACAGGCCGCGTACCTGCTCATCTGCTTGATAATTGACGGCTGAGCTCGTGACACCTGCCTGCTCATCTGTGATAATCGCCAGCTGAGCCGGCGGCACCTGCTCATCTGTG
>NW_027219071.1:0-10130 GCF_027580195.1 Bos mutus
ACCTGGCTTATCATGCATTGATCATGTGACTCATCATGTGCTGATCATGTTTGGTGTCACACACTGATCAAGTGCCTCTGGAGGCAATGAACACAGAGCTGAGTAGGCAGCAATCAGTCAGCAGGCAATAATCATGGAACTCAGCTCTGAGAAATCATGCTGCTCAGCTGGCAATAATCAAGTAAATGAGCAGGCAGGAATTACGCAGCACAGGTGGCAAATGTCAAGGAGATGACAGGCAGGAATCGTGCAGCTCAGCTGGCAATTGTCAAGCAGATGAGCAGACAGTAATCACGCAGCTCAGCAGGCCCTGATCACGTGACTGAGCATGCACTGTTCACGTGGATGATCACACACCTATCACGTGACTGATCATGCACTGATCACGTGGCTCTCAGGCACTGATCACGTGATTGCGGATGCACTGATCACGTATGTATGCACTGATCACGTGGCTATCATGTACTGATGACGTGGCTTATCATGCACTGATCATGTGACTGATCATGCACTGATCACGTAGCTATCTTGCACTGATCAATTGTCTGATCATACACTCATCACGGGACTGATCATGCACTGATCACGGCGCTATCATGCATTGATTACATGACTCCACATGCACTGATCACGTGGATGATCATAAACTGATCACGTGACTGATCATGCACTGATCACGTGACTGATCATGCACTGATCAGTTGGCTATCATGCACAGATTACTTGTCTGATCATACACTGATCACGTGACTGATAATGCACTGATCATCTGGCTATCATGCACTCATTACCTGGCTATCGTGCACTGATCACGTGGTTGATCATACACTGATCACGAGACTGATCATGCACTGATCACATCTATATCATGCACTGATCACATGACTGCCCATGCACTGATCACGCGGATGATCATACACTGATCATGTGACAGATCATGCAGTGATCACGTGGCTATCATGCACTTTTCAAGTGGCTGATCATACTCTGCTCCTGAAACTGATCATGCACTGATCACGTGGCTATCATGCACTTTTCAAGTGGCTGATCATACTCTGCTCCTGAAACTGATCATGCACTGATCACGTGGCTATCATGCACTGAACATGTGACTGATCATGCACTGATCACGTAGCTATCTTGCACTGATCAATTGTCTGATCATACACTCATCACGGGACTGATCATGCACTGATCACGGCGCTATCATGCATTGATTACATGACTCAACATGCACTGATCACCTGGATGATCATACACTGATCACGTGACTGATCATGCACTGATGAGTTGGCTATCATGCACTGATTACTTGGCTGATCATACACTGATCACGTGACTGATAATGCACTGATCATCTGGCTATCGTGCACTCATTACCTGGCTATCGTGCACTGATTACGTGGTTGATCATACACTGATCACGAGACTGATCTTGCACTGATCACGTCTGTATCATGCACTGATCACCTGACTGCCCATGCACTGATCACGTGGATAAACATACACTGATCTTGTGACAGATCATGCAGTGATCACGCGGCTATCATGCACTGCTCACGTGGCTGATCATGCAATGATCACGTAGCTACCATGTACTGGTCCCGTGAGTGATCATGCACTGATCACGTAATTGATCATACACTGATCAGGTGACTTATCATGCACTGTTCACATGACTGATCATGCACTGATCACGAGACTGATCATGCACTGATCTCGTTGCTATCATGCACGGCTCACGTGGCTGATCATGCAATGATCACCTAGCTACCATGTACTGGTCACGTGACTGATCATGCACTGATCACGTAATTGATCATGCACTGATCACGTGGCTTATCATACACTGATCACGTGACTGATCATGCACTGATCACGTAATTGGTCATGCACTGATCACATGGCTGATCATCCACTAATCACGTGACTGGTCATGCACTGATCACGTGGCTGATCATGCACTGATCACGTGACTGATCATGCACACATCACGTGGCTATCATGCACTGCTCACGTGGCTGGTCATGCAATGATCACGTAGCTACAATATACTGGTCACGTGACTGATCATGCACAGATCACGTAAATGATCATGCACTGTTCCCGTGACTGATCATGTACTGATCACGTGACTGAGCATGCACTGATCACCTGGATATCATGCTCTCCTCACGTGGGTGATCATGCAATGATCACGTAGCAACCATGTACTGGTCACCTGACTGATCATGCACTGATCATGTAATTGATCCAACACTGATCACGTGGCTCATCATGCACTGATCACGTGACTGTTCACGCACTGATCACTTGACTGATCATGCACTGATCACGTGGCTATAATGCCCTGAATACGAGGCTGATCATACACTTTTCACGTGCCTGGTCATGCACAGATCACGTGACTAATCATGAACTGATCACGTGGCTATAATTCACTGATCACGTGAATATCATGCACTGATTACGTGCCTGTCAGGCACAGATCACGTGACTAATCATGAACTGATCACGTAGGTATCATGCAGGAACACGTGGCTGATCATGCACTGATCACCTGTCTATCATGCAGTGCTCACGTGGCTGATCCTGCAATGATCAGGTAGCTTACATGTACTGGTCACGTGACTGATCATGCAATGTTAACGTAATTGATCATGCACTGATCACGTGACTGATCATGTACTGATCACGTGATTGATCATGCACTGATCACGTGTCTATCATGCACTGCTTACGTGGCTGATGATACAATGTTCACATAGCTACCATGTACTGGTCACATGACTGATCATGCACTGATCACGTAATTGATCATGCACTGATCAAGTGGCTGATCATACACTGATCACTTGACTGATCATGCACTGTTCACGAGACTGATCATGCACTGATCACGTGGATATCATGCACTGATCACGTGTTTGATCATCATACACTGTTCACGCGTCTGACCATGCACTGCTCACGTGGCTTATCATACACTGTTCACGTAACTGATCATGCACTGATCACGTGGATATCATGCACTGATCACGTGGCTGAACATGCACTGTTCACGTGGCTTATCACACACCTGTCACGTGACTGATTATGCACTGATCACGTGGCACTCATGCACTGATCACGTGGCTGATCATATTCTGCTCACGTAACTGATCATGCACACATCACGTGGCTATCATGCAATTCTCACCTGGCTGGTCATGCAATGTTCACGTAGCTACCATATACTGGTCACGTGACTGATCATGCACAGATCACGTAAATGATCATGCACTGTTCACGTGACTGATCCTGTACTGATCACGTGACTGATCTGATCATGCACTGATCACGTGGGTATCATGCACTGCTCACGTGGCTGATCATGCAATGATCACCTAGCAACCATGTACTTGTCACGTGACTGATCGATCATGCACTGATCACGTGAATTAATCCTGCACTGATCACGTGGCTCATCATGCACTGATCACGTGGCTGATCACACACGTATCACGTGACTGATCATGCACTGATCACGTGGCTATCATGCACTGATCACGTGGCTATCATGCACTGATCACGTGGCTGATCATGCAATGATCACGTAGCTACCATGTACTGGTCACGTGACTGATCTTGCACTGATCACGTAATTGATCATGCACTGATCACGTGGCTGATCATGCACTGATCACGTGACTGATCATGCACTGATCACGTGACTGATCATGCACTGATCACCTGGCTTATCATGCATTCATCATGTGACTGATCATGTGCTGATCATGTTTGGTGTCACACACTGATCATGTGCATCTGGAGGCAATGAACAAAGAGCTGAGTAGGCAGGAATCAGTCAGCAGGCAATAATCATGGAACTCAGCTCTGAGAAGTCATGCTGCTCAGCTGGCAATAATCAAGTAGATGAGCAGGCAGGAATGACGCAGCACAGGTGGCAATTGTCAAGGAGATGACAGGCAGGAATCGTACAGCTCAGCTGGCAATTGTCAAGCAGATGAGCAGACAGAAATCACGCAGCTCAGCAGGCCCTGATCACGTGACTGAGCATGCACTGTTCACGTCGCTGATCACACACCTATCACGTGAATGATCATGCACTGATCACGTGGCTCTCATGCACTGATCACGTGATTGCGCATGCACTGATCACGTAATTGTATGCACTGCTCACGTGGCTATCATGCACTGATGACGTGGCTGATCATGCACTGATCATGTGACTGATCATGCACTGATCACGTAGCTATCTTGCACTGATCACTTGGCTGATCATACACACATCACGGGACTGATCGTGCACTGATTACGTCGCTATCATGCATTGACTACATGACGCCACATGCACTGATCACGTGGATGATCATGCACTGATCACCTGACTGACCATGCACTGATCACGTGACTGATTATGCACTGATCACGTGGCTGATCATGCACTGATCACGTGGCTATCAGGCACTGCTCACGTGGCTGATCATGCAATGATCACGTAGCTACCATGTACTGGTCACGTGACTGATCATGCACTGATCACGTAATTGATCATGCACTGATCATGTGGCTGATCATGCACTGATCACGTGGCTGATCATACACTGATCACGTGACTGATCATGCACTGATCACGTGACTGATCATGCCCTGATCACGTGGCTATCATGCACTGATCACTTGGATGGTCATACTGATCACGTGCCTCGTCATGCACTGATCACGTGGCTGATCATGCACTGATCACGTGACTGATCATGCACTGATCACGTGGCTATCATGCACTGATCACGTGGCTGGTCATGCAAAGTTCACGTAGCTACCATATACTGGTCACGTGACTGATCATGCTCAGATCACGTAAATGATCATGCACTGTTCAGATGACTGATCATGTACTGGTCACGTGACTGATCATGCACTGATCACGTGGCTATCATGCACTCCTCACGTGGCTGATCATACAATGATCACGTAGCTACCATGTACTGGTTATGTGACTGATCATGCACTGATCATGTAATTGATCATGCACTGATCACGTGGCTGATCATGCACTGAACAAGTAAATAATCATGCACTGATCACGTGACTGATCATGCACTGATCACGTGGCTATCATGCACTGCTACCTTGGCTGAACATGCAATGATCACGCAGCTACCATGTACTGGTCACGTGACTGATCATGCACTGATGACTTAATTGATCATGCACTGATCACGTGGCTGATCATGCACTGAACAAGTAAATAATCATGCACTGATCACGTGACTGATCATGCACTGATCACGTGGCTATCATGCACTGCACGTGGCTGATCATGCAATGATCACGTGAGCAACCATGTACTGGTCACGTGACTGATCATGCACTGATCACGTAATGATCATGCACTGATCACCTGACTCATCATGCACTGATCACGTGGCTGATCACTGCACTGATCACGTGTCTGATCATGCACTGATCACGTGGCTGATCATGCATTGATCACGTGGCTGATCATGCACTGATCACGTAGCTACTCATGTACTGATCATGTGACTGATCATGCACTGATCACGTGGCTGATCATGCACTGATCACGTGGCTGATCATGCACTGAACACGTGGCTGATCATGCACTGATCACGTGACTGATCATGCACTGATCAAGTGGCTATCATGCACTGATCACGTGGCTGATCATGCACTGATCACGTGAGCTATCATGTACTGGTCACGTGACTGATCATGCACTGATCACGTAAAATGATCATGCACTGATCATGTTTCTGATCATGCACTGATCACGTGATCTGATCATGCACTGATCACGTGGCTGATCATGCACTGATCACGTGGCTATCATGCACTGATCACGTGGCTGGTCATACACTGATCACGTAGCTACCATGTACTGGTCAAGCGTGAATGATCATGCACTGATCAGGTGACTGATCATGCACTGATCACGTGGCTATCATGCACTGATCACAGACTGATCATGCACTGATCACGTGGCTAATCATGCACTGATCACATGGCTGATCATGCACTGATCACGTGGCTGATCAGGCACTGATCACGTGACTGATCATGCACTGATCACGTGGCTGATCATGCACTGATCACGTGATTGATCATGCACTGATCACGTGGCTATCATGCACTGATCACGTGGCTGATCATGCACTGATCACGCAGCTGATCATGTACCTGATCACGATGACATGTGGCTGATCATACACTGATCACGTGACTGATCATGCACTGATCACGTGGCTGATCATGCACTGATCACGTGGCTGATCATGCACTGATCACGTGGCTGATCATGCACTGATCACGTGGCTGATCATGCACTGATCACGTGGACTGATCATGCACTGATCACGTGACTGATCATGCACTGATCACGTGACTGATCATGCACTGATCACGTGGCTGATCATGCACTGATCACGTGGGCTGATCATGCACTGATCACGTGGCTGATCATGCACTGATCACGTGGCTGATCATGCACTGATCACGTGGCTGATCATGCACTGATCACGTGGCTGATCATGCATCATCACGTGGCTGATCATGCACTGATCACGTGACTGATCATGCACTGATCATGTACTGATCACACACACTGATCATTGATGGCTGCACTGATCACGTGGCTGATCATGCACTGATCACGTGGCTGATCATGCACTGATCACGTGGCTGATCATGCACTGATCACGTGGCTGATCATGCACTGATCACGTGGCTGATCATGCACACTGATCACGTGGCTGATCATGCACTGATCACGGCTGATCATGCACTGATCACGTGGCTGATCATGCACTGATCACGTGGCTGATCATGCACTGATCACGTGGCTGATCATGCACTGATCACGTGGCTATCATGCACTGATCACGTGACTGATCATGCACTGATCACGTGCTGATCATGCACTGATCACGTGGCTGATCATGCACTGATCACGTGGCTGATCATGTGCACTGATCACGTGGCTGATCATGCACTGATCACGTGGCTGATCATGCACTGATCACGTGGCTGATCATGCACTGATCACGTGGCTGATCATGCACTGATCACGGACTGATCATGCACTGATCACGTGGCTGATCATGCACTGATCACGTGGCTGATCATGCACTGATCACGCAGCTGATCAGGCACTGATCACGCAGCTGATCATGCACTGATCAGATGACTGATCATGCACTGATCACGTGGCTGATCTGGCACTGATCACGTGGCTGATCATGCACTGATCACGTGGCTGATCATGCACTGATCACGTGACTGATCATGCACTGATCACGTGGCTGATCATGCACTGATCACGTGACTGATCATGCACTGATCACGTGGCTGATCATGCACTGATCACGTGGCTGATCATGCACTGATCACGTGGCTGATCATGCACTGATCACGTGGCTGATCATGCACTGATCACGTGGCTGATCATGCACTGATCACGTGGCTGATCATGCACTGATCACGTGGCTGATCATGCACTGATCAGAAACTGCTGACAGGCACTGATCACGTGACTGATCTGATCACGTGACTGATCATGCACTGATCACGTGGCTGATCATGCACTGATCACGTGACTGATCATGCACTGATCACGTGGCTGATCATGCACTGATCACGTGGCTGATCATGCACTGATCACGTGGCTGATCATGCACTGATCACGCGTGGCTGATCATGCACTGATCACGTGGCTGATCATGCACTGATCACGTGAATGATCATGCACTGATCACGTGACTGATCATGCACTGATCACGTGGCTGATCATGCACTGATCGTGGCTGATCATGCACTGATCACGTGGCTGATCATGCACTGATCACGTGACTGATCATGCACTGATCACGTGGCTGATCATGCACTGATCACGTGACTGATCATGCACTGATCACGTGACTGATCATGCACTGATCACGTGGCTGATCATGCACTGATCACGTGGCTGATCATGCACTGATCACGTGGCTATCATGCACTGATCACGTGGCTGATCATGCACTGATCACGTGACTGATCATGCACTGATCACCTGGCTTATCATGCACTGATCATGTGACTGATCATGTGCTGATCATGTTTGGTGTCACACACTGATCATGTGCATCTGGAGGCAATGAACAAAGAGCTGAGTAGGCAGGAATCAGTCAGCAGGCTATAATCATGGAACTCAGCTCTGAGAATCATGCTGCTCAGCTGGCAATAATCACGTAGCTGAGCAGGCAGGAATCACGCAGCACAGGTGGCTGATTGTCAAGGAGATGACAGGCAGGAATCGTGCAGCTCAGCTGGCAATTGTCTGCAGATGAGCAGACAGTAATCACGCAGCTCAGCAGGCCCTGATCACACGTGACTGAGCATGCACTGTTCACGTGGCTGATCACACACCTGATCACGTGAATGATCATGCACTGATCACGTGGCTGATCATGCACTGATCACGTGACTGATCATGCACTGATCACGTGGCTGATCATGCACTGATCACGTGGCTGATCATGCACTGATCACGTGGCTGATCATGCACTGATCACGTGACTGATCATGCACTGATCACGTGGCTATCATGCACTGATCATGCACTGATCACGTGGCTGATCATGCACTGATCACATGACTGATCATGCACTGATTCACGTGACTGATCATGCATTGATGACTTGACTGATCATGCACTGATCACGTGGCTGATCATGCACTGATCACGACTGATCATGATGATCACACTGATCATCACGTGACTGGCTGATCATGCACTGATCACGTGACTGATCATGCACTGATCACGTGGCTGATCATGCACTGATCACGTGAGCTGATCATGCACTGATCACGTGACTGATCATGCACTGATCACGTGGCTGATCATGCACTGATCACGTGGCTGATCATGCACTGATCACGTGACTGATCATGCACTGATCACGTGACTGATCATGCACTGATCACGTGGCTGATCATGCACTGATCACGTGGCTGATCATGCACTGATCACGTGACTGATCATGCACTGATCACGTGACTTATCATGCACTGATCACGTGACTGATCATGCACTGATCACGTGACTGATCATGCACTGATCACGTGGCTATCATGCACTGATCACGTGGCTGATCATGCAATGATCACGTAGCTGATCATGTACTGGTCACGTGACTGATCATGCACTGATCACGACTGATCATGCACTGATCATGTGACTGATCATGCACTGATCGTGGCTGATCATGCACTGATCACGTGGACTGATCATGCACTGATCACGTGACTGATCATGCACTGATCACGCGTGGCTGATCATGCACTGATCACGTGACTGATCATGCACTGATCACGTGGCTGATCATGCACTGATCACGTGGATGATCATGCACTGATCACGTGAGCTGATCATGCACTGATCACGTGACTGATCATGCACTGATCACGTGACTGATCATGCACTGATCACGTGGCTGATCATACACTGTTCACGTGGCTGATCATGCACTGATCACGTGGCTGATCATGCACTGATCACGTGGCTGATCATGCACTGATCACGTGGCTGATCATGCAGTGATCACGTGGCTGATCATGCACTGATCACGTGGCGAATCATGCACTGATCACGTGACTGATCATGCAATGATCACGTGGCTGATCATGCACTGATCACGTGGCTAATCATGCACTGATCACGTGGCTGATCATGCACTGATCACGTGGCTATCATGCACTGATCACGTGGCTGATCATGCAATGATCACGTGGCTGATCATGCACTGATCACGTGGCTGATCATGCACTGATCACGTGACTGATCATGCACTGATCACGTGGCTATCATGCACTGATCACGTGACTGATCATGCACTGATCACGTGACTGATCATGCACTGATCACGTGGCTGATCATGCACTGATCACGTGGCTGGTCATGCAATGATCGCGTAGCTACCATGTACCGGTCACGTGACTGATCATACACCCATCAGGTGACTGATCATGCACTGATCACGTGGCTATCATGCACTGATCACGAGACTGATCATGCACTGATCACGTCTATATCATGCACTGATCACATGACTGCCCATGCACTG
>NW_027219072.1:0-10132 GCF_027580195.1 Bos mutus
GCTCAATTCATAAAGTCCTTGTCATTCTTCCCTTTAACTTCCAGCTGAGTCTCCATCTGGGCCTTGGAACCCCACGCTTCCCTAATTATGCCTGGGCTGCTAAGACCCACTCGAGAAGGTGTCTAGGGTGAGGCACCTTCCGCTATTGAGGCGCCTCATTCGTAAGTGGTGCAAACTTCTTGTCTTGAAGTTTTGATTGGTCTCCCAGCGTAAACCAAGCTACTCAGTCTCTTTTCTCCCGAATTTTCCTACTGGGCTATCCTCATACTTTATTCTTGATATCTCTGATGAGCACATAAAATAGTCGCCTAGGCCATCTCTCCTGGAATACCCTGGATCAGCTGGGGCTGGTCCTGGCAGGTGGCGCCGAACAGGGACCTCAGGAGGCAATACTCAAAGAGCTGAGCAGACACTGAACCACGCAATCAGGAGGCAATAAGCATGGAGCTCAGCAGTGACGAATCATGCTGCTCAACTGGCAATATTCAAGCAGGTGACCAGGCAGGAATCACGCAGCTCAGCTGGCAATTGTCATGCAGAAGAGCCGGCAAGAATACCGCAGCTAAGCAGGCCTGATCACGTGATTGTGCTGGAACTGATCACGCGTGGCTGATCAAGTCTACATCACGTGACTGAGCATGCACTGATCACGTGGCTATCATGCACTGATGGCGTGACTGCGCGCATGCACTGATGACGTGGCTGATCATGCACTGATCACGTGTTTATCAGGCAGTGATCAGTGACTGACAGGGGCTGACTGGGACATGCGCACTGTTCATGGGACTGTGCACGCATCGATCACGTAGCTGCGTGGCTGATAGCGTGGGAACTGACCACATGACTGCGCACGCAGTGATCACGTGGCTGGTCTTTCACTGATCACGTGTTTATCATACGGTGATCACGTGACTGAGAGGCGCTGATCGCGTGATTCTGCCGTCAGTGATCACGTGGCTGATCATGCGCACTGATATCGTGACTGAGCATGCACTGATCATGTGCCGGGAGCCGGGAGGCATTCCACTCTGGACAAAAGTCAAGAGGAAGGAGGCTCGCATACGCCAATGCGGGATCGAGCCTCAGGAGTCCACCCGGATATTTTCGAGCATCTCCCCCAAAAAAACCAGAGTCTGCCTTCTGTATTGCTTTGTGCTCTCACCTCTGATTTCACTGGGGGGCTGTCCCCACCACCATCTCGCTCTCTCTGTCAAAAGTTAACTTACAGCTCCAATTCATAAAGTTCCTTGTCATTCTTGCCTTGAACTTCCAGCTGAGTCTCCATCTGGGCGCGGGAACCCACCACGCCTAATTATGCCTGGGCTGCTAAGACCCACTCGAGAAGGTGTCTAGGGTGAGGCACCTTCCGCTCGAGAGAGGCGCCTGTGCCTACTTAAGTGGTGCAAACTTCTTGTCTTGAAGTTTGATTGGTCTCCCGCCTAAACCAAGCTACTCAGTCTCTTTCTCCACCGAATTTTCCTACTGAGCTCTCCTCATACTATTAATCTTGACATCTCTGATTAGCATATAAATAGTCGCCTAGGCCTTCTCTCCTTGGAATACCTTGGATCAGCTGGGGCTGGTCCCGGCATGTAGTGCCCGAACAGGGACCTCAGGAGGCAATACTCAAAGAGCTGAGCAGACACGAACCACACAATCAGCAGGCAATAAGCATGGAGCTCAGCAGTGACGAATCATGCTGCTCAACTGGCAATAATCAAGCAGGTGACCAGGCTGGAATGACGCAGCTGGCTCAGCTGGCAATTGTCAAGCAGATGACTGACAGGAATCACAGAGCTCAGCTGAAATTGTCATGCTGATGAACCGGCAGGAATCACGCAGCTCAGCAGGCCCTGATCCCGTGACTCTGCAGGCACTGATCACGTGGCTGATCAAGTCCAGATCACGTGAATGAGCATGCATCTGATCACGTGGCTCATCAGGCACTGATCACGTGTTTATCAGGCAATGATCAGTGACTGACAGGCGCTGATCATGGGACTGTGCAGGCACTGTTCACCTGGCTATCTTGCACTGATCACGTGACTGCGCATGCACTGATGACGTGGCTGATCGGGCACTGATCACGTGTTTATCAGGCAGTGATCAGTGACTGACAGGAGCTGATCATGGGACTGTGCACGCACTGATCCCGTGGCTGATCAGGAACTGACCACCTGACTGTGCATGCAGTGATCACGTGGCTGGTCGTTCACTGATCACGTGTTTATCATACGGTGATCACGGGACTGAGAGGCGCTGATCACCTGACTGTGCCGTCAGTGATCACGTGGCTGATCATGCAGTGATATCGTGACTGAGCATGCACTGATCATATGCCGGGAGACGGGGAGGCATTCCACTCTGGACAAAGGTCACGAGGAAGGAGGCTCGGCATATGTAAATGCGGGTTCGAGCCTCAGGAGTCCACCCGGATATTCTCGAGCATCTCCCCCCCAAAAAACCAGAGTCTGCCTACTGTATTGCTTTGTGCTCTCACCTCTGATTTCACTGGGGGCTGTCTCCCACCACCATCTCGCTCTCTCTGTCAAAGAGTTAACTTACAGCTCCAATTCATAAAGTTCCTTGTCATTCTTCCCTTGAACTTCCAGCTGAGTCTCCATCTGGAGCGCAGAACCCACCACGCTTCCTAATTATACCTGTGCAGCAAAGACCCACTCGAGAAGTTGTCTAGGGTGAGGCACCTTCCGCTATTCGAGAGGGCGCCTGCGGCCTACGAAAGTGGTGCAAACTTCTTGTCTTGAAGTTTGATTGGTCTTCCAGGTAAACCAAGCTACTCAGTCTCTTTTCTCCACCGAATTTTCCTACTGAGCTATCCTCATACTATTATTCTTGATATCTCTGATGAGCACATAAATAGTCTTCTAGGCAATCTCTCCTTGGAATACCCTGGATCAGCTGGGGCTGGTCCCCGGCAGGTGGCGCCCGAACAGGGACCTCAGGTGGCAATACTCAAAGAGCTGAGCAGACACGAACCAGGCAATCAGCAGGCTATGAGCATGGAGCTGAGCAGTGACGAATCATGCTGCTCAACTGGCAATAATCAAGCAGGTGACCAGGCAGGAATCACGCAGCTCAGCGGGCAATTGCCAAGCAGATGAGCCGACAGGAATCACGCAGCTCAGCAGGCCCTGATCACGTGACTCTGCAGGCACTGATCACGTGGCTGATCAAGTACAGATCACGTGACTGACCATGCACTGATCAGGTGACTGCGCATGCACTGATGACGTGGCTGATCGGGCACTGATGACGTGGCACATCATGCACTGATCACGTGTTTATCAGGCAGTGATCAGTGACTGACAGGCGCTCATCACCGGACTGTGCACGCACTGATCCCGTGGCTGATCAGGAACTGACCACCTGACTGCGCATGCAGTGATCACGTGGCTGATCGTTCACTGATCACCTGTTTATCATACGGTGATCACGGGACTGAGAGGCGCTGATCACGTGACTGTGAAGTCAGTGATCACGTGGCTGATCATGCACTGATATCGTGACTGAGCATGCACTGACCATGTGCCCGGAGCCGGTGAGGCATTCCACTCTGGACAAAGATCATGAGGAAGGAGCCTCGGCATACGCAAATGCGGGACCGAGCCTCAGGATTCCACCCGGATATTCTCGAGTATCTCCCCCGCAAAATAACCAGAGTCTGCCTACTTTATTGCTTTGTGCTCTCACCTCTGATTTCACTGGAGGCTGTCCCCCACCGCCATCTCGCTCTCTCTGTCAAAGAGTTAACTTACAGCTCCAATTCATAAAGTTCCTTGTCATTCTTCCCTGTAACTTCCAGCCGAGTCTCCATCTGGAGCGAGCAACCCAACACGCTTCCTAATTATGCCTGAGCTGCTAAGATCCACTCGAGAAGGTGTCTAGGGTGAGGCACCTTCCGCTCTTCGAGAGGGCGCCTGCGGCCTACGTAAGTGGTGCAAACTTCTTGTCTTGAAGTTTGATTGGTCTCCCGCGTAAACCAAGCTACTCAGTCTCTTTTCTCCACCGAATTTTCCTACTGAGCTATCCTCATACTATTATTCTTGATATCTCTGATGAGCATATAAATAGTCGCCTAGGCCATCTCTCCTTGGAATACCCTGGATCAGCTGGGGCTGGTCCCCGGCAGGTAGTGCCCGAACAGGGACCTCAGGAGGCAATACTCAAAGAGCTGAGCAGACACGAACCAGGCAATCAGCAGGCTATAAGCATGGAGCTGAGCAGTGACGAATCATGCTGCTCAACTGGCAATAATCAAGCAGGTGATCAGGCAGAAATCACGCAGCTCAGCGGGCAATTGCCAAGCAGATGAGCCGACAGGAATCACGCAGCTCAGCAGGCCCTGATCACGTGACTCTGCAGGCACTGATCACGTGGCTGATCAAGTACAGATCACGTGACTGAGCATGCACTGATCAGGTGACTGCGCATGCACTGATGACGTGGCTGATCGGGCACTGATCACGTGGCTCATCATGCACTGATCACGTGTTTATCAGGCAGTGATCAGTGACTGACAGGGGCTGATCATGGGACTGTGCAAGCACTGATCACCTGGCTATCACGCACTGATCACGTGACTGCGCTTGCACTGATGACGTGGCTGATCAGGAACTGACCACCTGACTGTGCATGCAGTGATCACGTGGCTGGTCGTTCACTGATCACGTGTTTATCATACGGTGATCACGTGACTGAGAGGCGCTGATCACGTGACTGTGCCGTCAGTGATCACGTGGCTGATCACGCACAGATATCGTGACTGAGCATGCACTGATCATGTGCCGGGAGCCGGGGAGGCATTCCACTCTGGACAAAGGTCCTGAGGAAGGAGGCTCGGCATAGGCAAATGCGGGATCGAGCCTCAGGTGTCCACGGGATATTCTCGAGCATCTCCCCCCAAAAAAACCAGAGTCTGCCTACTTTATTGCTTTGTGCTCTCACCTCTGATTTCACTGGGGGCTGTCCCCCACCACCATCTCGCTCTCTCTGTCAAAGAGTTAACTTACAGCTCCAATTCATAAAGTTCCTTGTCATTCTTCCCTGTACCTTCCAGGTGAGTCTCCATCTGGAGCGCGGAACCCACCACGCTTTCTAATTATGCCTGGGCTGCTAAGACCCACTCGAGAAGGTGTCTAGGGTGAGGCACCTTCCGCTCTTCGAGAGAGCGCCTGCGGCCTACGTAAGTGGTGCAAACTTCTTGTCTTGAAGTTTGATTGGTCTCCCGCGTAAACCAAGCTACTCAGTCTCTTTTCTCCACCGAATTTTCCTACTGAGCTCTCCTCATACTATTATTCTTGACATCTCTGATTAGCATATAAATAGTCGCCTAGGCCATCTCTCCTTGGAATACCCTGGATCAGCTGGGGCTGGTCGCCGGCAGGTGGCGCCCGAACAGGGACCTCAGGAGGCAATACTCAAAGAGCTGAGCAGACACGAACCTCGCATTCAGCAGGAAATAAGCATGGAGCTCAGCAGTGACGAATCATGCTGCTGAACTGGCAATAATCAAGCAGGTGACCAGGCAGGAATCACGCAGCTCAGCTGGCAATTTTCAAGCAGATGAGCCGACAGGAATCCCGCAGCTCAGCTGGCAATTGTCATGCAGATGAGCCGGCAGGGATCACGCAGCTCAGCAGGCCCTGATCCCGTGACTCGGCAGGCACTGATCACGTGGCTGATCAAGTCCAGATCACGTGACTGAGCATGCACTGATCACGTGGCTATCATGCACTGATCCCGTGACTGCGCATGCACTGATGACGTGGCTGATCAGGCACTGATCACTTGGCTCATCATGCACTGATCACGTGTTTCTCAGGCAATGATCAGTGACTGACAGGCGCTGATCATGAGACTGTGCACGCACTGATCACGTGGCTATCATGCATTCATCACGTGACTGCGCATGCACTGATGACGTGGCTGATCGGGCACTGATCACGGGTTTATCAGGCAGTGATCAGTGACTGACAGGCGCTTATCATGGGACTGTGCACCCACTGAGCACCTGGCTATCATGCACTGATCACGTGACTGCGCATGCACTGGTGACGTGGCTGATCGGGAACTGATCTCGTGTTTATCAGGCAGTGATCAGTGACTGACAGGCGCTGATCATGGGACTGTGCACGCACTGATCACGTGGCTGATCAGGAACTGACCACCTGACTGCGCATGCAGTGATCACGTGGCTGGTCCTTCACAGATCACGTGTTTATCATACGGTGATCACGTGACTGAGGCGCTGATCACGTGACTGTGCCGCCAGTGATCACGTGGCTGATCATGCACTGATATCGTGACTGAGCATGCACTGATCATGTGCCGGGAGCCGGGAGGCATTCCACTCTGGACAAAGGTCATGAGGAAGGAGGCTCAGCATACGCAAATGCGGGACCGAGCCTCAGGAGTCCACCGGATATTCTCGAGCATCTCCCCAAAAAAACCAGAGTCTGCCTACTGTATTGCTTTGTGCTCTCACCTCTGATTTCACTGGGGCTGTCCTCCACCACCATCTCGCTCTCTCTGTCAAAAACTTAACTTACAGCTCCAATTCATAAAGTTCCTTGTCATTCTTCCCTTTAACTTCCAGCTGAGTCACCATCTGGAACGGGAACCCACCACGCTTCCTAATTATGCCTGGGCTGCTAAGACCCACTCAAGAAGGTGTCTAGGGTGAGTCACCTTCCGCTCTTCGAGAGGCGCCATGGCCTACGTAAGTGGTGCAAACTTCTTGTCTTGAAGTTTTAGTGGTCTCCCCGCCTAAACCAAGCTACTCAGTCTCTTTTTCCACCGAATTTTCCTACTGAGCTCTCCTCATACTATTATTCTTGACATCTCTGATTAGCATATAAATAGTCGCCTAGGCCATCTCTCCTTGGAATACCCTGGATCAGCTGGGGCTGGTCCCCGGCATGTAGTGCCCGAACAGGGACCTCAGGAGGCAATACTCAAAGAGCTGAGCAGACACGAACCTCGCATTCAGCAGGAAATAAGCATGGAGCTCAGCAGTGACGAATCATGCTGCTCAACTGGCAATAATCAAGCAGGTGACCAGGCTGGAATCACGGAGCTCAGCTGGCAATTGTCAAGCAGATGAGCCGACAGAAATCACGCAGCTCAGCTGGCAAATGTCATGCAGATGAGCCAGCAAGAATCATGCAGCTCAGCAGGCCCTGATCACGTGACTCAGCATGCACTGATCACGTGGCTATCATGCACTGATCCGTGACTGCACTGCACTGATGACTTGGCTGATCAGGCAGTGAACACATTTCTCATCAGGCACTGATCACGTGTTCATCAGGCAATGATCAGTGACTGACTGGCGCTTATCCTGGGACTGTGCGCACTGATCACGAGGCTATTATGCACTGATCACATGACTCGCGCATGCACCGATGACGTGGCTGATCGGGCCCTGATCACGTGTTTATCAGGCAGTGAACAGTTACTGACAGTCGCTGATCATGGGACTGTGCACGACTGATCACGTGGCTGATCAGGAACTGACCACCTGACTGCGCATGCAGTGATCACGTGGCTGGTCCTTCACAGATCACGTGTTTATCATACGGTGATCACGTGACTGAGGCGCTGATCACGTGACTGTGCAGTCAGTGATCACGTGGCTGATCATGCACTGATATCGTGACTGAGCATGCACTGATCATGTGCCGGAGCCGGGAGGCATTCCACTCTGGACAAAGGTCATGAGGAAGGAGGCTCGGGCACACGCAAATGCGGGACCGAGCCTCAGGAGTCCACCCGGATATTCTCGAGCATCTCCCCCCCAAAAAAACCAGAGTCTGCCTACTGTATTGCTTTGTGCTCTCACCTCTGATTTCACTGGGGGCTGTCCCTCCACCACCATCTCGCTCTCTCTGTCAAAGACTTAACTTACAGCTCCAATTCATAAAGTTCCTTGTCATTCTTCCCTTTAACTTCCAGCTGAGTCACCATCTGGGAACGGGAACCCACCACGCTTCCTAATTATGCCTGGGCTGCTAAGACCCACTCGAGAAGGTGTCTAGGGTGAGGCACCTTCCGCTATTCGAGAGGGCGCCTGCGGCCTACGTAAGTGGTGCAAACTTCTTGTCTTGAAGTTTTAGTGGTCTCCCGCCTAAACCAAGCTACTCAGTCTCTTTTCTCCACCGAATTTTCCTACTGAGCTATCCTCATACTATTATTCTTGATATCTCTGATGAGCACATAAATAGTCTTCTAGGCAATCTCTCCTTGGAATACCCTGGATCAGCTGGGGCTGGTCCCCGGCAGGTGGCGCCCGAACAGGGACCTCAGGTGGCAATACTCAAAGAGCTGAGCAGACACGAACCAGGCAATCAGCAGGCTATGAGCATGGAGCTGAGCAGTGACGAATCATGCTGCTCAACTGGCAATAATCAAGCAGGTGACCAGGCAGGAATCACGCAGCTCAGCGGGCAATTGCCAAGCAGATGAGCCGACAGGAATCACGCAGCTCAGCAGGCCCTGATCACGTGACTCTGCAGGCACTGATCACGTGGCTGATCAAGTACAGATCACGTGACTGAGCATGCACTGATCAGGTGACTGCGCATGCACTGATGACGTGGCTGATCGGGCACTGATGACGTGGCACATCATGCAGTGATCACGTGTTTATCAGGCAGTGATCAGTGACTGACAGGCGCTCATCACGGACTGTCACTGGCGCTGACTGATCCCCTGTGGCTGGATCAGGAACTGACCACCTGACTGCGCATGCAGTGATCACGTGGCTGATCGTTCACTGATCACCTGTTTATCATACGTGATCACGGACTGAGAGGCGCTGATCACGTGACTGTGCAGTCAGTGATCACGTGGCTGATCATGCACTGATATCGTGACTGAGCATGCACTGACCATGTGCCCGGAGCCGGTGAGGCATTCCACTCTGGACAAAGGTCATGAGGAAGGAGGCTCGGCATACGCAAATGCGGATCGAGCCTCAGGATTCCACCCGGATATTTCGAGCATCTCCCCCAAAATAACCAGAGTCTGCCTACTTTATTGCTTTGTGCTCTCACCTCTGATTTCACTGGGGGCTGTCCCCCACCACCATCTCGCTCTCTCTGTCAAAGAGTTAACTTACAGCTCCAATTCATAAAGTTCCTTGTCATTCTTCCCTGTAACTTCCAGGTGAGTCTCCATCTGGAGCGAGCAACCCAACATGCTTCCCTAATTATGCCTGAGCTGCTAAGATCCACTCGAGAAGGTGTCTAGGGTGAGGCACCTTCCGGCTCTTCGAGAGGGCGCCTGCGCCGTCGTAAGTGGTGCAAACTTCTTGTCTTGAAGTTTGATTGGTCTCCAGTAGAAACCAAGCTACTCAGTCTCTTTTCTCCACCGAATTTTCCTACTGAGCTATCCTCATACTATTATTCTTGATATCTCTGATGAGCATATAAATAGTCGCCTAGGCCATCTCTCCTTGGAATACCCTGGATCAGCTGGGGCTGGTCCTGGCATGTAGTGCCCGAACAGGGACCTCAGGAGGCAATACTCAAAGAGCTGAGCAGACACGAACCAGGCAATCAGCAGGCTATAAGCATGGAGCTGAGCAGTGACGAATCATGCTGCTCAACTGGCATAATCAAGCAGGTGACCAGGCAGAAATCACGCAGCTCAGCCGGGCAATTGCCAAGCAGATGAGCCGACAGGAATCACGCAGCTCAGCAGGCCCTGATCACGTGACTCTGCAGGCACTGATCACGTGGCTGATCAGTCAGACTACAGATCACGTGACTGAGCATGCACGCACTGATCAGGTGACTGCCCATGCACTGATGCGCGTGGCTGATCGGGCACTGATCACGTGGCTCATCATGCACTGATCACGTGTTTATCAGGCAGTGATCAGTGACTGACAGGGGCTGATCATGGGACTGTGCAAGCACTGATCACCTGGCTATCACGCACTGATCACGTGATCGCGCACTTGCACCGATGTGGCTGATCATCAACCACTGACCTGACTGCATGCAGTGATCACGTGGCATGCAGTGATCGTGGCACTGATCACTGTTTATCACACGATGATCACGTGACTGAGAGGCGCTGATCACGTGACTGTGCCGTCAGTGATCAC
>NW_027219073.1:0-7307 GCF_027580195.1 Bos mutus
TGCCTGCTCAGCTGTGATTTAGCTCTCGCCAGCTGGGTTGCAGGTTTCATACCAGCTCAGCTACTTGATAATAAGCGTCACATGAGCTGGGCCTCCTGATTCACCTGCCTGCTCTTCTGCTTGATAATCGCCAGCTGGGTTATGGGATTCATGCCTGCTCAGCTGTGATAATCGTAGCTGGGCACATGATTCTGCCTGCTCATCTGCCTGATAATCGCCAGCTGGGCATGATTCATGCCTGCTCATCTGCGATGATAATCGCCAGCTGGGCACCCAGGGTCGCCTGCTCATCTGCTTGATAATGCGCCAGCTGGCCGCATGATTCATGCCTTGGCTGTGATAATCGCCAGCTGGGCTGGGCATGGGATGCCTGCTCAGCTTCCTGATAATCGTGCAGCTGGGCGCCATGATTCATGCCTGCTCATCTGGCGATAATGCCAGCTGCCCAGGATTCATGCCTGCTCAGCAGCGTGATAATCGCCAGCTGGGCTGCAGGATTCATGCCTGCTCATCTGTGATAATCGCCAGCTGGACGCAGGATTCATGCCTGCTCATCTGTGATAATCGCCAGCTGGGCGCATGATTCATGCCTGCTCAGCTGTGATAATCGCCAGCTGGGCGCAGGATTCATGCCTGCTCATCTGCTTGATAATCGCCAGCTGGGCGCAGGATTCATGCCTGCTCAGCTGTGATAATCGCCAGCTGGGCTGGGGATTCATGCCTGCTCATCTGTGATAATCGCCAGCTGGGCGCAGGATTCATGCCTGCTCAGCTGCTTAATCGCCAGCTGGGCGCGGGATTCATGCCTGCTCATCTGCTTGATAATCGCCAGGCTGGGCCCAGGATTCATGCCTGCTCATCTGTGATAATCGCCAGCTGGGTTATGGGATTCATGCCTGCTCATCTGTGATAATCGCCAGCTGGGCCCCAGGTTTCATGCCTGCTCATCTGCTTGATAATCGCCAGCTGGGCTGCAGGATTCATGCCTGCTCATCTCTGTGATAATCGCCAGCTGGGCACAGGAATTCATGCCTGCTCATCTGTGATAATCGCCAGCTGGGCGCGGGATTCATGCCTGCTCAGCTGCTTGATAATCGCCAGCTGGGCCCCAGGTTTTCATGCCTGCTCTCTGCTTGATAATCGCCAGCTGGGCCGCATGATTCATGCCTGCTCATCTGCTTGATAATCGCCAGCTGGGCGCAGGATTCATGCCTGCTCAGCTGTGATAATCGCCAGCTGGGCGCGCAGGATTCATGCCTGCTCATCTCTTGATAATCGCCAGCTGGGCGGAGGGTTCATGCCTGCTCAGCTGTTTGATAATCGCCAGCTGGGCGCCCAGGATTCATGCCTGCTCATCTGCTTGATAATCGCCAGCTGGGCGCGGTTTCATGCCTGCTCAGCTGCTGTGATAATCGCCAGCTGGGCGCGGGATTCATGCCTGCTCATCTGCTGATAATGCCAGCTGGGCGCGCAGTTCATGCCTGGTCAGCTGCGATAATCGCTGCTGTCGGATGATGCCTGCTCATTCGCTTGATAATCTGCCTGCTCATCTTGATAATCGCCAGCTGATCACTGCTGCGCCAGGATTCATGCCTGCTCAGCTGTGATAATCGCCTGCTGGGCGTTTGCGGGATTCATGCCTGCTCATCTGCTTGATAATCGCCAGCTGGGCGCGCGGGATTCATGCCTGCTCATCTGTGATAATCGCCCAGCTGGGCCGCAGGATTCATGCCTGCTCATCTGCTTGATAATCGCCAGCTGGGCGCGCATTCATGCCTGCCTCATCTGCTGATAATCGCCAGCTGGGCGATCACATGATTCATGCCTGCTCATCTGCTGATAATAATGCGTGCTGGGCTACCGTGATTCATGCCTGCTCATCTGTGATAATCGCCAGCTGGACCGCAGGTTTCATGCCTGCTCATCTGTGATAATCGCCAGCTGATCCGGGATTCATGCCTGCTCAGCTGTGATAATCGCCAGCTGGGCGCCCGGATTCATGCCTGCTCAGCTGCGTGATAATCGCCAGCTGGGGCGCATGATTCATGCCTGCTCATCTTGATAATCGCCAGCTGGGCGCAGGATTCATGCCTGCTCATCTGTGATAATCGCCAGCTGGGCGGCAGGATTCATGCCTGCTCATCTGATAATCGCCAGCTGGGCGCATGATTCATGCCTGCTCATCTGTGATAATCGCCAGCTGGGCCGCAGGATTCATGCCTGCTCATCTGCTTGATAATCGCCAGCTGGGCGCAGGATTCATGCCTGCTCATCTGCTTGATAAGCGTCAGCTGGGCGGGGATTCATGCCTGCTCATCTGCTTGATAATCGCCAGCTGGGCCATGATTCATGCCTGCTCATCTCTGTGATAATCGCCAGCTGCCCGCGATTGATCGCCAGCTCATCTGCATTCGCTAGCTGGGCCGCGGGATTCATGCCTGCTCATCTGTGAAAATCGCCAGCTGGGCGCGGGATTCATGCCTGCTCAGCTGTGATAATCGCCAGCTGGGCGCGGGATTCATGCCTGCTCAGCTGCTTGATTAATGCCTGCTGGGGCACATGATCCGTGCGGGAGGCTACCTGATCAGCTGAGCGGTCACATGATCAGCGCCTCTCAGTCACCTGATCACTGCGCAGCAAGCCACGTGATCGGTGTGCCTGCTGAGTTCTTAGATTGGCGCCTGCTCAGCTGTGATAATCGCCAGCTGGGCACAGGATTCATGCCTGCTCATCTGTGATAATCGCCAGCTGGGCCGCAGGATTCATGGCTGCTCATCTGCGTGATAATGTCGCCAGCTGGGGCGCAGGATTCATGCCTGCTCATCTGTGATAATCGCCAGCTGGCCGCGATTCATGCCTGCTCATCTGCTTGATAATCGCCAGCTGGGCGCAGGATTCATGCTGCTCCTGCTCCAGCTGATTGATAATCGCCAGCTGGGCATTGGGGGATTCATGCCTGCTCATCTGTGCTCAGCTGGGCCGCAGGATTCATGCCTGCTATCTGCTTGATTAATCCTGCTGGGCCATGATTCCTGTTCAGGCCTGCGCACCATGAGCATGCAGTCACTGACCAGCGCTCTCAGTCACCCTGATCTCTGATCATCACGTGATCAGTGCCTGCTGAGTTACGGGATTAGCGCCTGCTCAGCTGCTTGATTGATAATCGCCAGCTGGGCCGCGCAGGATTCATGCCTGCTCATCTGCTTGATAATCGCCAGCTGGGCGCAGGATTCATGCCTGCTCATCTGTGTGATCGCCCAGCTGGGCGCCCAGGATTCATGCCTGCTCAGCTGCTTGATAATCGCCAGCTGGGCCGCAGGATTCATGCCTGCTCATCTGTGATAATCGCCAGCTGGGCGCGCAGGATTCATGCCTGCTCATCTGCTTGATAATCGCCAGCTGGGCCCGCATGATTCATGCCTGCTCATCTGTTTGATAATCGCCAGCTGGGCGCATGATTCATGCCTGCTCATCTGCTTGATAATCGCCCAGCTGATGCGCCGGGATTCATGCCTGCTCATCTGTGATAATCGCCAGCTGGGCGCTGGGATTCATGCCTGCTCAGCTGTGATAATCGCCAGCTGGGCGCCCGGATTCATGCCTGCTCATCTGTGATAATCGCCAGCTGGGCAGCAGGATTCATGCCTGCTCATCTGTGATAATGCGCCAGCTGGGCGCAGGATTCATGCCTGCTCATCTGTGATAATCGCCAGGCTTCGCGGGATTCATGCCTGCTCAGCTGCTTGATAATCGCCAGCTGGGACGCATGATTCATGCCTGCTCATCTGCTTGATAATCGCCAGCTGGGCGCCTGATAATTCAGCTGCCTGCTCATCTGCTCATCTGATAATCGCCAGCTGGGCGCAGGATTCATGCCTGCTCATCTGTTTGATAATCGCCAGCTGGGCCGCGGGATTCATGCCTGCTCAGCTGTGATAATCGCCAGCTGGGCGCATGATTCATGCCTGCTCATCTGCTTGATAATCGCCAGCTGGGGCGCATGATTCATGCCTGCTCATCTGTGATGATAATCGCCAGCTGGGCGCGGATTCATGCCTGCTCATCTGCGATACGAAATCGCCAGCTGGGCGCGCCAGGATTCATGCCTGCTCAGCTGCGATGTCGCCAGCTGGGCGCGGCGGTTCATGCCTGCTCAGCTGTGATAATCGCCTGCTGGGCACATGATCCATGCCTGCTCATCTGTGATCATAGCCAGCTGGGCTGTCAGGATTCATGCCTGCTCATCTCAATCGCCAGCTCATGCATGATTCATGCCTGCTCATCTGCTTGATAATGCGCTGCTGGGCGGCAGGATTTCATGCCTGCTCAGCTGCTTGATAATCGCCAGCTGGGCGCAGGATTCATGCCTGCTCATCTGTGATAATCGCCAGCTGGGCGCAGGATTCATGCCTGCTCAGCTGCTTGATAATGCCTGCTGAGCTGGATCCATGCCTGCTCATCTGCTGGCGAGCGGTCACGCCAGCTCCGCCGCGCCTTTCACGGCCTGCTCAGCTGTGATCGGTGCCAGCTGGGCGGAGGATTGGCGCCTGCTCATCTGCTGTGATAATCGCCAGCTGGGCGCAGGATTCATGCCTGCTCATCTGTGATAATCGCCAGCTGGCTGGGCAGGATGATTCATGCCTGCTCATCTGTGATAATCGCCAGCTGGGCCGCGGATTCATGCTCATCTGGCAGTGATAATCGCCGCTGGGCGCCGCAGTATTCATGCCTGCTCATCTGTGATAATCGCCAGCTGGGCGCGCATGATTCATGCCTGCTCAGCTGTGATAATCGCCGGCTGGGCACGCGGGATTCATGCCTGCTCTGGCTGCTTCATAATCTTGCCTGCTGGGGCACATGATCCATGCTGCTCAGCTCCTGATCATCGCCAGCTGGGTCACATGATCATGCCTCTCAGTCGCCCCTTGTCTGGCTGCATGACAGATTCGCCTGCTCGGCTGCCTGATAATCGCAGGCTGGGCGCCTGTTTCAGCTGCTCATCTGTTTTGATAATCGCCAGCTGAGCCGCAGGATTCATGCCTGCTCATCTGTGATAATCCCCAGCTGGGCCACAGGATTCATGCCTGCTCATCTGATAAATCGCCAGCTGGGCGCAGGATTCATGCCTGCTCATCTGTGATAATCGCCAGCTGGGCGCGCAGGATTCATGCCTGCTCTCATCTGCTTGATAGTGAGGCATGGCTGGGCGTGCATGATTCATGCCTGCTCATCTGCAGTGATAATCGCCAGCTGGGCGCGGCAGGATTCATGCCTGCTCAGCAGGCTTGATAAAGCTCTTCGCCAGCTGGGCATGATCCGATTCTTACCTGCTCATCTGCGTGATAATCGCCTGCTGGGCCTCTCAGTTCACCTGCTCATCTGCTTGATAATCGCCAGCTGGCGTGTCAGGATTGGTGCCTGCTCATCTGTGATAATGCGCCAGCTGGGCGCATGATTCATGCCTGCTCATCTGTGATGTCGCCAGCTGGGCGCGAATGTTCATGCCTGCTCATCTGCCTGATAATCGCCAGCTGGGCGGAGGATTCATGCCTGCTCAGCGACGATATTCGCCAGCTGGGCACATGATTCATGCCTGCAGGATAATGCCTGCTGATCAGCAGGATTCATGCCTTCTCAGCTGCTTGATAATCGCCATTCATGCAGGATTCATGCCTGCTCATCTGCCGATAATCGTTAGCTGGATTCAGGATTCATGCCTGCTCAGCTGCTTGATAATCGCAGCTGGAGCTGGGATTCATGCCTGCTCAGCTGGATAATCGCCTGCTGGGCACGGGATTCATGGCTGCTCACCTGTGATAAGTGCCTGCTGGGTTCTGTTCATGCCTGCTCATCTGTTTGATAATGCGCCAGCTGGGCGCGGGATTCATGCCTGCTCAGCTGCTTGATAATCGCCAGCTGGGGCCAGGGATTCATGCCTGCTCAGCTGCTTGATAATCGCCAGCTGGGCGCATGGATTCATGCCTGCTCATCTGTGATAATCGCCAGCTGGGCCGCAGGTTTCATGCCTGCTCAGCTGTGATAATCGCCAGCTGGGCATAGGATTCATGCCTGCTCATCTGCTTGATAATCGCCAGCTGGGGCATGATTCATGCCTGCTCAGCTGCTTGATAATCGCCAGCTGGGCTGCAGGATTCATGCCTGCTCATCTGCCTTGATAATCCCCAGCTGGGCGCAGGATTCATGCCTGCTCAGCTGTGATAATCGCCAGCTGGGTAGCGCTTGGGATTCATGCCTGCTCATCTGCTTGATAATCGCCAGCTGGGCCGCGGGATTCATGCCTGCTCATCTGTGATAATCGCCAGCTGGGCGCACCATTCATGGCTGCTCATCTGCTTGATAATCGCCAGCTGGGCCGCGCAGGATTCATGCCTGCTCATCTGCTTGATAATCGCCAGCTGGGCGCGCGGGATTCATGCCTGCTCAGCTGTGATAATCGCCAGCTGGGCCGCATGATTCATGCCTGCTCATCTCATCTTGATAATCGCCAGCTGGGCGCAGGATTCATGCCTGCTCAGCTGTGATAATGTCGCCAGCTGGGCCCAGGATTCATGCCTGCTCATCTGCTTGATAATCGCCAGCTGGGCCCAGGATTCATGCCTGCTCATCTGTTGATAATCCGCCAGCTGGGCGCATGATTCATGCCTGCTCATCTGCTTGATAATCGCCAGCTGGGCCTGCTGGATTCATGCCTGCTCAGCTGTGATAATCGCCAGCTGGGCCGCATGATTCCGTGCCTGCTCATCTGCTTGATAATGCGCCAGCTGGGCGCATGATTCATGCCTTCAGCTTCTTGATAATCGCCAGATGGGCGCATGATTCGTGCCTGCTCATCTTGATAATCGCCAGCTGGGTCAGCATGATTCATGCCTGCTCAGTCACATTGATAATGCGCCAGCTGGGACCCGGTTCATGCCTGCTCGCCTGCTGCTGATAATGTCGCCAGCTGGGCGCGTGATTCTGCCTGCTCATCTGTGATAATCGCCAGCTGGGCGGCAGGATTCATGCCTGCTCAGCTGCGATAATCGCCAGCTGGGGCAGGATTTCATGGCTGCTCACCTGCTTGATAATCGCCAGCTGGGCGCGGGATTCATGCCTGCTCATCTGCTTGATAATGTAGCTGGGCATGATTCATGCCTGCTCATCTGAGCGATAACGTCGGTCAGCGCCTCAGGATTCCTGATCCTGTTTCAGCTGGCGATAATCGCCAGCTGGGTGGATTCATTGCCTTCTCCAGCTGGTTGATAATCGCCAGCTGGGCACGCGGGAGTTCATGCCTGCTCAGCTGT
>NW_027219074.1:0-11471 GCF_027580195.1 Bos mutus
GCGTGATCGGTGCATGTGCATCAGTCCGTGATCAGTGCATGATCAGCCACGTGATCAGTGCATGATCAGCACGTGATCAGTGCGCGATCAGCCCGTGATCAGTGCGATCAGCCACGTGATCAGTGCATGATCAGCCGCGTGATCAGTGCATGATCAGCCGCGTGATCAGTGCATGATCAGCCACGTGATCAGTGCATGATCAGTCTTCGCGTGATCAGTGCATGATCAGCCGCGTGATCAGTGCATGATCAGCCGCGTGATCAGTGCATGATCAGCCACGTGATCGGTGCATGATCAGCCCGTGATCAGTGCATGATCAGCCACGTGATCAGTGTATGATAATCAGGTCGCGTGATCAGTGCATGATCAGCCACGTGATCAGTGCATGATCAGGCGCGTGATCAGTGCATGATCGATCACGTGATCAGTGCATGATCGGCCACGTGATCAGTGCATGATCAGCCCCGTGATCAGTGCATGATCACCCGCGTGATCAGTGCATGATCAGCCGCGTGATCAGTGCATGATCAGCCACGTGATCAGTGTGCATGATCAGTCGCGTGATCAGTCATGATCAGTGATCAGTGCATGATCAGCCGCGTGATCAGTGCATGATCAGCCACGTGATCAGTGCATGATCAGCCCGCGTGATCGGTGCATGATCAGCCGTGATCAGTGCATGATCAGCCACGTGATCAGTGCATGATCAGCCGCGTGATCAGTGCATGATCAGCCCACGTGATCAGTGCATGATCAGCCGCGTGATCAGTGCATGATCAGCCGCGTGATCAGTGCATGATCAGCGCGTGATCAGTGCATGATCAGGCACGTGATCAGTGCATGATCAGCCACGTGATCAGTGCATGATCAGCCGCGTGATCAGTGCATGATCAGCACGTGATCGGTGTGCATGATCAGTCAGCGTGATCAGTGCATGATCAGCCGCGTGATCAGTGCATGATCAGCCACGTGATCAGTGCATGATCAGCCATCGTGATCAGTGCATGATCAGCCGCGTGATCAGTGCATGATCAGTCACGTGATCAGTGCATGATCAGCCACGTGATCAGTGCATGATCAGCCGCGTGATCAGTGCATGATCAGCCACGTGATCAGTGCATGATCAGCCGCGTGATCAGTGCATGATCAGTCGCGTGATCAGTGCATGATCAGCCCGTGATCATGTGTGCATCAGTCAGCCGATCGCGTGATCAGTGCATGATCCCGCGTGATCGGTGCATGATCAGCCACGTGATCAGTGCATGATCAGCCGCGTGATCGTGTGCATGATCAGCCCACGTGATCAGTGCATGATCAGCGCGTGATCAGTGCATGATCAGTCGCGTGATCAGTGCATGATCAGCCCGCGTGATCAGTGCATGATCAGCCACGTGATCAGTGCATGATCAGCCACGTGATCAGTGCATGATCAGCCACGTGATCAGTGCATGATCAGCCGCGTGATCAGTGCATGATCAGCCGCGTGATCAGTGCATGATCAGTCGCGTGATCAGTGCATGATCAGCCGCGTGATCAGTGCATGATCAGCCACGTGATCAGTGCATGATCAGCCACGTGATCAGTGCATGATCAGTCACGTGATCAGTGCATGATCAGCCACGTGATCAGTGCATGATCAGCCACGTGATCAGTGCATGATCAGCCACGTGATCAGTGCATGATCAGCCACGTGATCAGTGCATGATCAGCTTCCGTGATCAGTGCATGATCAGTCGCGTGATCAGTGCATGATCAGCCCGTGATCAGTGTATGATCAGCCACGTGATCAGTGCATGATCAGCCGCGTGATCAGTGCATGATCAGCCACGTGATCAGTGCATGATCAGTCACGTGATCAGTGTATGATCAGCCCGTGATCAGTGCATGATCAGCCGCGTGATCAGTGCATGATCAGGCACGTGATCAGTGCATGATCAGCCACGTGATCAGTGCATGATCAGCCACGTGATCAGTGCATGATCAGGCGCGTGATCAGTGCATGATCAGCCGCGTGATCAGTGCATGATCAGCCACGTGATCAGTGCATGATCTCCACGTGATCAGTGCATGATCAGCCCGCGTGATCAGTGCATGATCAGCCGCGTGATCGGTGCATGATCAGCCACGTGATCAGTGCATGATTCAGCCACGTGATCAGTGCATGATCAGCCATCGTGATCAGTGCATGATCAGCCCCGTGATCAGTGCATGATCAGCCGCGTGATCAGTGCATGATCAGTCGCGTGATCAGTGCATGATCAGTCGCGTGATCAGTGCATGTGAGTCACGTGATCAGTGCATGATCAGCCACGTGATCAGTGCATGATCAGGCCGTGATCAGTGCATGATCAGTGCGTGATCAGTGCATGATCAGCCACGTGATCAGTGCATGATCAGCCACGTGATCAGTGCATGATCAGCCACGTGATCAGTGCATGATCAGCCCGTGATCAGTGCATGATCCAGCGTGATCAGTGTGCATGATCAGCCACGTGATCAGTGCATGATCAGCCACGTGATCAGTGCATGATCAGCCACGTGATCAGTGCATGATCAGCCCGCGTGATCAGTGCATGATCAGCCCGCGTGATCAGTGCATGATCAGGCCGTGATCAGTGCATGATCAGCCCGCGTGATCAGTGCATGATCAGCCCACGTGATCAGTGCATGATCAGCCACGTGATCAGTGCATGATCAGTCACGTGATCAGTGCATGATCAGTCACGTGATCAGTGCATGATCAGCCGCGTGATCAGTGCATGATCAGCCACGTGATCAGTGCATGATCAGCCACGTGATCAGTGCATGATCAGTCGTGATCAGTGCATGATCAGCCGCGTGATCAGTGCATGATCATGATCCCGTGATCAGTGCATGATCAGCTTCGTGATCAGTGCATGATCAGCCGTGATCAGTGTATGATCATGATCGCCGTGATCAGTGCATGATCAGCTTCGTGATCAGTGCATGATCAGCCACGTGATCAGTGCATGATCAGTCGCGTCATATCATGCACATTCAAGTGATCGGTGTATGATCGCTTCGTGATCAGTGCGCTGATCAGCCCGTGATCGGTGCGATCGGTCGCGTAGTCAGTGCGCTGATCGCCGCCCGATCATTGCGCCGAGTCAGGCCGTGATCAGTGCATGACCAGCCGCGTGATCGGTGTATGATTAATCCGTGATCGGTGCCTGTGCAGCCGTGATCAGTGCATGATTATCCCACGTGATCGGTGTTTGATCAGCCGCGTGATCCCAGTGCATGTGCGTCCGTGACGGTGAATTATCATGCGTGATCAGTGCAGGATAACCTCATGATCCAGTGCATGATCCAGTCAGGTGATCAGTACATGTGCAGTCACGTGATCAGTGCAGTCAGCACGTGATCAGTGTTTGATGCCACGTGAGCCAGTGCATGCTGCAGTCTCGTGCTCAGTGAATGATCAGGCGTTATCGGTGCAGTCAACCACGTTATCAGTGCGAGTGTGTCGCGTGATCGGTTTGCGATCGTCGGTTTCGTAATCAGTGCATAATCATCCGCGTGATCAGTGCATGATCAGTCACGTGATAGTGCATTACAGCCATGTGATCAGTATACGATCCAGCCCGTGATCAGTGCCATGATCAGCCAGGTAATCAGTGCATGATAACCACCTGTCAGTGCGCGATCAGCAGCATGATTAGTGCATGATAGTCACGTGACCCTGCATGATCAGTCACGTGTTCAATGAATGATGAGCCATGGTATCGGTGCATGATAGCCATGTGATCCAGTGCATGATCGGCCGCGTGATCAGTGCGCCTAATCCAGCCGCGTAATCACTGCATGTGCGGTGTCGCCCATCGGTGTATAATCGGGCCGTGATCAGTGCATGATCAGCCGCGTGTTCGGTGCATGATATCCCGCGTGATCAGTGCGCTGATCAATGGCGTGATAGGAATTGCATGCTTGAATCTGAGCGGTCATGAAAAGCCACGTGATCAGTGCGCAGTAGCCACGTGATCAGTGCATGATCAGCCGCGTGATCAGTGCATGATCAGCCGTGATCAGTGCATGATCAGCCACGTGATCAGTGCATGATCAGTCACGTGATCAGTGCATGATCAGCCGCGTGATCAGTGCATGATCAGTCGCGTGATCAGTGCATGATCAGCCACGTGATCAGTGCATGATCAGCCACGTGATCAGTGCATGATGCGGCCGCGTGATCAGTGCATGATCAGCCACGTGATCAGTGCATGATCAGCCACGTGATCAGTGCATGATCAGCCACGTGATCAGTGCATGATCAGCCGTGATCAGTGCATGATCAGCCACGTGATCAGTGCATGATCAGCCACGTGATCAGTGCATGATCAGCTTCGTGATCAGTGCATGATCAGCCACGTGATCAGTGCATGATCAGGCACGTGATCAGTGCATGATCAGGCGTGTGATCAGTGCATGATCAGGCCGCGTGATCAGTGCATGATCAGCCCGTGATCAGTGCATGATCAGTCACGGCCGAGCCAGTGTATGATCAGCTTTGAGATCAGTGCGCGATCGGCCACGTAGTCAGTTCGCGATCAGGCAGGTAGAGTGCATGATCGGTCGTGTGATCAGTGTAGCGATATCAGAGTTATCAGTACGCCCGGTCAACCCCGTGATCGGTGCACTTGATCCAGCCACAGGAATCCAGTGCGGCCGCTGCGTGATCAGTGCATCGTTCGTCACCGTGATCAGTGCATTATCAGCCGCTGGCCGTCGGTGCATGATCAGGCCGCGTGACGAAGCGCATGATCGATCCGTGATCGGTGCATGAACAACGCGTGATCGCTGCATGATCAGGCACGTGATCAATTGATATTACGATCACGTGATCAATGCAGATCTGGCCACGGATCAGTGCGCCAGTAGCCACGTGACTGGTATGATCAGTCATGTGATCGGTGCATGATCAGCCAGGATCAGTGCGCGGGCAGCCGTGATCAGTGCATGCAGAAATCGTGATCAGTGCGTGACCGCCGCGTGATCAGTGCATAATCTGTCGCGTGATCAGTGTATGATCGCCGCTTGTGATCAGTGCATGGGCAATCTCGGATCGGTGCCTGACCAAGCGGCGTGATCGTACGCTGATCGGCGCCGTTGTCAGTCCGCTGATCAGGCGTGAGTGCGCGATCAGGCACGTGATCCAGTGCAGGATCAATCCGCGTGGTAAGTGCATGGTCAGGCAAGTGATCAGTGCGATCAGGCACGTGATCGGTGCTGTGGTCCATTCAACGTGATCGGTGTATGATCAGCAGGTTATCAGTGCATGACGGCCAATTGACCGGTGCGATCAGTCCATGATCAGTGCATGATCAACAAGGACAATGCGCAGTAGCCATGTGATCATTGCATGTTAGCTCACGTGGTCGATGCGTGATCAGCCGGGTATTCGGTACTTAGATCAGCCACGCGATGCTGTAGTATGATCAGCGTGATCAGTGTATAATCAGCCACGTGATCAGTGCATGATCAGCCGCGTGATCAGTGCATGATCAGTCCGCGTGATCAGTGCATGATCAGCCACGTGATCAGTGCATGATCAGGCGCGTGATCAGTGCATGATCAGTCCGTGATCAGTGCATGATCAGCCGCGTGATGAGTGCATGTTCAGCCGCGTGATCAGTGCATGATCAGCCACGTGATCAGTTCATGATCAGGCGTGATCAGTGCATGATCAGTCACGTGATCAGTGCATGATCAGCCACGTGATCAGTGTGCATGTCCGCGTGATCAGTGCATGATCAGTCCGCGTGATCAGTGCATGCGATCAGCCATGTGATCAGTGCATGATCAGCCACGTGATCGGTGCATGATCAGCCTCGTGATCAGTGCATGATCAGCCACGTGATCAGTGCATGATCAGGCTCGTGATCAGTGCATGATCAGCCCGTGATCAGTGCATGATCAGCCACGTGATCAGTGCATGATCAGTCCGTGATCGGTGCATGATCAGCCGCGTGATCAGTGCATGATCAGCCGCGTGATCAGTGCATGATCAGCCGCGTGATCAGTGCATGATCAGTCACGTGATCAGTGCATGATCGCCCGCGTGATCAGGTGTGCATGATCAGCCCGTGATCAGTGCATGATCAGTCACGTGATCAGTGCATGATCAGCCGCGTGATCAGTGCATGATCAGTGGCGTGATCAGTGCATGATCAGCCCGTGATCAGTGCATGATGCGTGATCAGTGCATGTGATCGGTGCATGATCAGCCCGTGATCAGTGCATGATCAGCAGGTGTTCGTGATCAGTGCATGATCAGTCGCGTGATCGGTGCATGATCAGCCACGTGATCAGTGCATGATCAGCCACGTGATCAGTGCATGATCAGTCACGTGATCAGTGCATGATCAGTCGCGTGATCAGTGCATGATCAGCCTTCGTGATCAGTGCATGATCAGCCACGTGATCAGTGCATGATCAGTCACGTGATCAGTGTATGATCAGCCACCTGATCGGTGCATGATCAGCCGCGTGTCGGTGCATGATCGCTCGCGTGATCGGTGCATGATCAGCCGCGTGACGCAGTGCGCGTAATCGGGCGCGTGATCGGTGCGTGATCGTCGCGTCGTCAGTGAATGATCCCGGTCACGTGGTCGGTGTGTGATCAGACCGTGATCGGTGAATGTCGGTCACGTGATCAGTGCGCGATTAGTCGCGTGATCGGTTATGATCAGCAGCGTAATCAGGGCATTATCAGCCTGTGGTCGGTGCATGCACACTGCGTGACCGGTGTATGATCGGCTTTGAGATCGGTGCATGTGCGGTGTACGTGATCAGTGTATAATCAGGCGCGTGTCGGTGCCTGATCAGTCGTAATCGGTGTATGATCTCCCCGCCGTGATCAGTGCATATTCTGCGTGATCGTGCGTGATCACGTGCATGATCCAGCCACGTGATCGGTGCATTTTTCATTCCGTGATCGGTGCATTGATCACTATAAGATCACCGTGTTCAGTGCATGATCAGCCCGTGTCAGTGCATGATCAGGCCCGTGATCAGTGTATGATCAGTCCCGCGTGATCAGTGCCTGATCAGCCACCGTGATCATTGCATTTTCGACGCGTGATTAGTGCATATGCAGTCACGTGATCAGTGCATGATCAGGCGGCGTGATCAGTCATGATCAGTCGCGTGATGAGTGCATGATCAGTCGCGTGATCAGTGCATGATCGCCAGTGATCGGGTGCATGAGTATCCGCGTGATCGTGCATGCCAAGCCAGGTGATCAGTCGCCGATCAGGCACGTGATCGGTGCATGATCGATCACGTGATCAGTGTATGATCAGCCGTGATTGTGATCGGTGCCTGTAGGCCTCGGGATCAGTGCATGATCAGCGGTGTGATCCGTGCATGATCAGTCACGTGATCGGTGCGCGTCGGCTTGCGTGGTCAGTGCATGATCAGGCACGTGATCGGTGTATGATGCACAGTCGTGATCAGTGCATGATCAACCGTGATCGGTGCATTGTCTGCCACGTGATCGGCGTGCATGTCATTCTTATTATCGGTGTATGATCAGCCCAGGTTATCTGTGCATGACACCCAATTATTAATGCGATCCGTGATCAGTCATGATCCAGTCATGTGATCGTCCCAGCCGCGGGATCAGTGCATGAGCCAGTCGCGTGATCGTGCGCGATCAGCCAGGTGGTCAGTGCGTGATCAGCCGTAATCAGTGCATGATCCGGTCTCGTGATCGCTGTATGATCAACCGTGATCAGTTCATGTGCCGTCACGTGATCAGTGCATGCACAGTCCCGCGTGAGCAGTGCGCTGATCAACAAGTGATCAGCGCGCGATCAGCCACGATGATTCAGTGCATGATCAGGCTGGTGATTAGCGTGAATGATGGTACGTATTCGGCTTTGCGCGATGCGAGCCGCGTGATCGTGCATACAATTACGTGATCAGTGCATCAGGCATGATCAACCGTGATTAATGCATGATCAGCCACGCGTGATCAGTGTGTTGCCGCTCCGTGATCGGTGCATGATCGGCCGCGTGATCGGCACAAGATCAGCCACGTAATCAGGTGCATGATCAGTCCGTGATCAGTGTATGCGATCTGCCACGTGAGCGGGCAGCATGATCGTCCGTGATCAGTGAATGATCAGGTTCGTGATTGGTGCAGCAGCGTGATCAGTACAGCGATCATTGTGTGATCGTGATCAGGCACGTGATCAGTGCATGAACGGCCTCGTGATCGGTGTATGATCAGCCAAGTGATCAGTGCATGATCAGCCCGTGATCGGTGCATCATCAGTCCGCGTGATCGGTATATGATCACACCATGGGTCAGTGCATGATCAGCTTCGTGATCGTGTGCTGATCAGCCATTGATCAGTGCATGTGTATGTCAACCCACGTGATCAGTGCATGATCAGGCCGTAATCAGTGCATGCGGTCACGTGATCAGTCCGCTGAGTCAGCCGCGTTGTCAGTGCATGATCAGTCATGATCAGTGTATGATCGCTTCGTGATCAGTGCATTGTCAGCCGCGTGATCGGTTGCATGAAAATTTCGTGATCGGTGCCTGGTCGGCCCACGAGATCCAGTGCATGACAATCACGTGATCGATGCCAGATCAGCTTCGTGATCAGTGCATGTCGGTCACGTGATCGGTGCATGATCAGGCGTGATCAGTGCATGATCAGTCGCGTGATCTGTGTATGATCAGCCCGCGTGATCGGTGCGCGATCGCCAGGTGATCACTGCATGATCAGCCGCGTGATCAGTTCATGGTCGCGTACAGTGATGATCAGCCGTGCAGTGCGCGATCAGTCACGTCATCCAGTGCATGCCCGTGATCAGTGCATGATCAGTGCATGCATGCAGAGTCACGTGATCAGTGTATGATCAGCTTCGTGATCAGTGCATGATCAGCCGCGTGATCGGTGCATGATCCGATCGCGTGATCGTGTGCATTTTCAGCCACGTGATCAGTGCATGTCAATGCGGAGGATGCGTGATCGGTGCATGATCAGTCCGTGATCGGTGCGCGATACTCACGTGATCAGTGCATTATCAGCCGTGAACATTGCATGCAGCCACGTGATCAGTGTGCTCCGTCAGCCACGAGATCGGTGCATATTGATCCAGCCGCGTGATCGGTTCATGATCAGCGGGTCGTCGGTGCCTGATCTCCCGTGATCAGTGTGATATCCAGCGTGATCAGTGCATCATCAGCCACGCGTGATCAGTGCGTGATCAGCCCGTGATCAGTGCGCCAATCCACGTAGTCATGTGATGTTGCGGTCGGCGTGATCAGTTGCATTATCAGCCACGTAATCAGTGCATGATCAGACGCGTGTCGGTGTATGATCAGTCACGTGATCGGTGAATGATCAGCCGCGTGATCAGTGTATGATGAGCCACGTGATCAGTGCATTATCCCCCACGTGATCGTGCATGATCAGCCACGTGATCAGTGCATGTTCAGCCGTGATCAGTGCATGCGATCCGTGATCAGTGCATAATCAGCCACGTGATCAGTGCGCTGATCGCCATGTGATCAGTGCATGAAAGCTCCCGTGATCAGTGCATGATCGGTCGCGTGATCAGTGCATGATCTGCCACGTGATCAGTGCATCAATCAGCCACGTGATCAGTGCCTGGGCATCCTCGAGATCACTGCATGATCAGAAGCGTGATCAGTGCATGATCAGCCACGTGATCAGTGCATGATCAGTCCCGTGGTCGGTGCATTGATCAGACGCGTGATCAGTGCATGATGTCGCGTGATCAGTGCATGATCAGGCGCTCGTGATCAGTGCATGATCAGGCGTGATCAGTGCATGATCAGATTCACGTGATCAGTGTGATCAGCCCGTGATCGGTTGCGATCAGCCAAGTGATCAGTGCATGATCAGTCGCGTGATCAGTCTACGATCAACCGTGATCAGTGCATGGTCAGGCGCGTGATCAGTGCCATTAGTCGCGTGATCAGTACGTGATCACCTTCGTGATCAGTGCATGATCAGCCGTGATCAGTGCATGATTGGCTTCGTGATCAGTGCCCGGTCAGCCGCGTGATCAGTGCATGCGATCCCGCGTGATCAGTGCATGATATCACGTGATCGTGCATTATCAGACGCGTGATGAGTGCATGATCAGGCGCGTGATCAGTGTATGATCAGTCGCGTGATCAGTGCATGATCGAACGCGTGATCGTGCATGATCAGTGCGTGATCAGTGCGCATTAACCGAGTCATATGATTAATGTGCATGATCAGCCACGTGATCGGTGCATGATGTCTCGTGATCGGTGCATAATCCGCGTGATCGGTGCATGATCAGCCGCGTGATCGGTGCATGATCAGCCGCGTGATCAGTGCGTGATCAGTCCGTGATCGGTGCATGATCAGCTTCGTGATCAGTGCATGATCAGCCGCGTGATCTGTGCATGATCAGTCACGTGATCGGTGCATGATCAGCCACGTGATCAGTGCATGATCCAGTCCGCGTGATCAGTGCATGATCAGTCACGTGATCAGTTCATGATGAGCCAGCCGTGATCAGTGCATGATCAGCCCACGTGATCAGTGCATGATTCAGGCACGTGATCAGTGCATGATCGGCCATGTGATCAGTGCATGATGGCACGTGATCGGTGCATGATCAGTCCGTGATTGGTGTGATCAGCCCCATGATCAGTGCGCGGTCAGCGCGTGATCAGTGCATGATCAGTCACGTGATCAGTGCATGATCAGCCACGTGATCGGTGCATGATCAACCACGTGATCTGTGCGTCATCAGGCCGTGATCAGTGCATGATCAACCCGTGATCAGTGCATGATCAGCCGTGATCTGTGCATATCGGTCAAGTGATCGGTGCATGATCAGCCGCGTGTTCAGTGCATGATCAGCCACGTGATCGGTGCATGATCAGACGCGTGATCAGTGCATGATCAGGCCGTGATCAGTGCATGATCAGCCGTGATCGGTGCATGATCGCCACGTGATCGGTGCATGATCAGCCCGTGATTCCAGTGCCTGCATCGGTCGTGATCAAGTGCATGATCAGTCCGTGATCAGTGCATGATCAGCCCACGTGATCAGTGCATGATCAGTCGCGTGATCGGTGCATGATCAGCCCGCGTGATCGGTGCGCGATCAGCTTTGAGATCGGTGCATGATGAGCCACGTGATCAGTGCATGATCAGGCACGTGATCAGTGCATGATCAGGCATGTGATCAGTGCGCGACGGTGATCGCTCCGCGGTCAGCCGCGTATCTGTGCATGATCGGTCGTGATCAGTGCATGATGAACGCGTGATCAGAGTATTGATCAGCCGTAGCGATCGGGGCATGATCTCTGCGTGATTAGTGCTTGATCGGCGTGATCAGTGCATGATCAGCCAAATGATCGGTCATGCAGTCCGTGGTCAGTGTGTGATCGGCAGTGATCGGTATATTCAGTCACGTGATCGGTGTATGAT
>NW_027219075.1:0-4837 GCF_027580195.1 Bos mutus
ATCTGCTTGATATACGCCAGCTGAACCAAGCGACACCTGCCTGTTCTTCTGCTTGACTGTGGCCAGCTGAGCCGCGTGACACCTGCCTGCTCATCTGCTTGATATACGCCAGCTGAGCCGCGCGACACCTGCCTGCTCTTCTGCTTGACTGTGGCCAGCTGAGCCGTGTGACACCTGCCTGCTCATCTGTTTGATAATCGACAGCTGAGCCGCCCGACACCTGCCTGCTCATGTGCTTGATAATCGAAAACTGAGCCGCGCGACACCTGCCTGCTCATCTGCTTGATAATATCCAGCTGAGCCCCGCGACACCTGCCTGTTCATTACTTGATAATCGAAAACTGAGCCGCGCGAACCTGCCTGCTCATCTGCTTGGTAATCGCCAGCTGAGCCGCGCGACACCTGCCTGCTCATCTGCTTGATAATCACCATCTGAGCCCCGCGACACCTGCCTGCTCATCTGCTTGGTAATCGCCAGCTGAGCCGCGCGACACCTGCCTGCTCATCTGCTTGATAATCGACAGCTGAACCCCGCGACACCTGCCTGCTCATCTGCTTGATAATCGAGAGCTGAGCCGCGCGACACCTGCCTGCTCATCTGCTTGACTGTGGCCAGCTGAGCCCCGCGATACCTGCCTGTTCATCTGCTTGATAATCGAAAACTGAACCGCGTGACACCTGCCTGCTCATCTGCTTGATAATCACCAGATGAGCCGCGCGACACCTGCCTGTTCATCTGCTTGACTGTGGCCAGCTGAGCCGCGTGACACCTGCCTGCTCATCTGCTTGATAATCGCCAGCTGAGCCGCGCGACACCTGCCTGCTCTTCTGCTTGATAATCGCCAGCTGAGCCGCGTGACACCTGCCTGCTCATCTGCTTGATAATCGCCAGCTGAGCTGAGCGCGCGACACCTGCCTGCTCATCTGCTTGATAATCGCCAGCTGAGCCGCCGCGACACCTGCCTGCTCATCTGCTTGATAATCGCCAGCTGAGCCCGCGCGACACCTGCCTGCTCATCTGCTTGATAATCGCCAGCTGAGCCGCGCGACACCTGCCTGCTCATCTGCTTGATAATCGCCAGCTGAGCCGCGACACCTGCCTGCTCATCTGCTGATAATAATCGAAACCTGAGCTGATAATGGCCAGCGACACCTGCCTGTTCATCTGCTTGATAATCGCCAGCTGAGCCCCGCGACACCTGCCTGCTCATCTGCTTGATAATCGACAGCTGAACCGCGCGACACCTGCCTGCTCATCTGCTTGATATATCGCCAGCTGAGCGCGCGACACCTGCCTGTTCATCTGCTTGACTGTGGCCAGCTGAGCCGCGCGACACCTGCCTGCTCATCTGCTTGATAATCGCCAGCTGAGCCGCGCGCGACACCTGCCTGCTCATCTGCTTGATAATCGCCAGCTGAGCCGCGCGACACCTGCCTATTCATCTGTTGATAATCGCCAGCTGAGCCGCGACACCAGCCTGCTCATCTGCTTGATAATCGACACCTGCCTGCTCATGCTCATCTGCTTGATGCCAGCTTGCGCGACACCTGCCTGCTCATCTGCTTTGATAAGCCAGCTGAGCCGTGCGACACCTGCCTGCTCATCTGCTTGATAATCGCCAGCTGAGCCGACGACACCTGCCTGCTCATCTGCTTGATTGATAATCGCCAGCTGACACCTGCCTGCTCATCTGCGACACACCTGCCTGCTCATCTGCTTGATCTGCTTGGCCAGCTGAGCCAGCCGCGCGACACCTGCCTGCTCATCTGCTTGATAATCGCCAGCTGAGCCGCGCGACACCTGCCTGCTCATCTGCTTGATAATCGCCAGCTGAGCCGCGCGACACCTGCCTGCTCATCTGCTTCTGCTTGCTGAATCGCCAGCTGCTCATCTGCTTGATAATCGCCAGCTGACACCTGCCTGCTCATCTGCTTGATAATCGCCAGCTGAGCCGCCGCGACACCTGCCTGCTCATCTGCTTGATAATCGCCAGCTGAGCCGCGCGACACCTGCCTGCTCATCTGCTTGATAATCGCCAGCTGAGCCGCGCGACACCTGCCTGCTCATCTGCTTGATAATCGCCAGCTGAGCCGCGCGACACCTGCCTGCTCATCATCTTGATAATCGCCAGCTGAGCTGAGCCGCGACACCTGCCTGCTCATCTGCTTGATAATCGCCAGCTGAGCCGCCGCGACACCTGCCTGCTCATCTGCTTGATAATCGCCAGCTGAGCCGCGCGACACCTGCCTGCTCATCTGCTTGATAATCGCCAGCTGAGCCGCGCGACACCTGCCTGCTCATCTGCTTGATAATCGCCAGCTGAGCCGCGTGACACCTGCCAGCTGTGATAATCGCCAGCTGAGCCGCGCGACACCTGCCTGCTCATCTGCTTGATAATCGCCAGCTGAGCCGCGCGACACCTGCCTGCTCATCTGCTTGATAATCGCCAGCTGAGCCGCGCGACACCTGCCTGCTCATCTGCTTGATAATCGCCAGCTGAGCCGCCCGCGACACCTGCCTGCTCATCTGCTTGATAATCGCCAGCTGAGCCGCGCGACACCTGCCTGCTCATCTGCTTGATAATCGCCAGCTGAGCCGCGACACCTGCCTGCTCATCTGCTTGATAATCGCCAGCTGAGCCGCGCGACACCTGCCTGCTCATCTTTTGATAATGGCCAGCTGAGCCCGCGTGACACCTGCCTGCTCATCTTTTTGATAATCGCCAGCTGAGCCAGGTGACACCTGCCTGCTCATCTTTTTGATAATCGCCAGCTGAGCCACGTGACACCTGCCTGCTCATCTTTTTGATAATCGACAGCTGAGCCTCGCGACACCTGCCTGCTCATCTTTTTGATAATCGCCAGCTGAGCCCGCGTGACACCTGCCTGCTCATCTGTTTGATAATCGCCAGCTGAGCCGCGCGACACCTGCCTGCTCATCTGTTTGATAATCGCCAGCTGAGCCCGCGACACCTGCCTGCTCATCTGCTTGCTTGATAATCGCCAGCTGAGCCCGTGACACCTGCCTGCTCATCTGCTTGATAATCGACAGCTGAGAGCGCGCGCGACACCTGCCTGCTCATCTGCTTGATAATCGCCAGCTGAGCCGCGCGACACCTGCCTGCTCATCTGCTTGATAATCGCCAGCTGAGCCGCGCGACACCTGCCTGCTCATCTGCTTGATAATCGCCAGCTGAGCCGCGCGACACCTGCCTGCTCATCTGCTTGATAATCGCCAGCTGAGCCGAAAGACACCTGCCTGCTCATCTGCTTGATAATCGAAAACTGAGTCGTGCGACACCTGCCTGTTCATCTGCTTGACTGTGGCCAGCTGAGCCCCGCGACACCTGCCTGTTCATCTGCTTGACTGTGGCCAGCTGAGCCCCGCGACACCTGCCTGCACATCTGCTTGATAATCGAGAAATGAACCACGCGACACCTGCCTGCTCATCTGCTTGATAATAGCCAGCTGAGCCCCGTGACACCTGCCTGTTCATCTGCTTGACTGTGGCCAGCTGAGCCCCACGACACCTGCCTGCACATCTGCTTAATAATCGAAAACTGAACCGCGTGACACCTGCCTGCTCATCTGCTTGATATACGCCAGCTGAACCAAGCGACACCTGCCTGTTCTTCTGCTTGACTGTGGCCAGCTGAGCCGCGTGACACCTGCCTGCTCATCTGCTTGATATACGCCAGCTGAGCCGCGCGACACCTGCCTGCTCTTCTGCTTGACTGTGGCCAGCTGAGCCGTGTGACACCTGCCTGCTCATCTGTTTGATAATCGCCAGCTGAGCCGCCCGACACCTGCCTGCTCATCTGCTTGATAATCGAAAACTGAGCCGCGCGACACCTGCCTGCTCATCTGCTTGATAATATCCAGCTGAGCCCCGCGACACCTGCCTGTTCATCTGCTTGATAATCGAAAAGCTGAGCGACACCTGTTTGAGCTGAGCCACCTGCCTGCTCATCTGCTTGATAATCGCCAGCTGAGCCTGACACCGCGACACCTGCCTGCTCATCTGCTTGATAATCACCAGCTGAGCCCCGCGACACCTGCCTGCTCATCTGCTTGATAATCGCCAGCTGAGCCGCGCGACACCTGCCTGCTCATCTGCTTGATAATCGACAGCTGAGCCCCGCGACACGTGCCTGCTCATCTGCTTGATAATCGACAGCTGAGCCGCGCGACACCTGCCTACTCATCTGCTTGACTGTGGCCAGCTGAGCCCCGCGATACCTGCCTGTTCATCTCCTTGATAATCGAAAACTGAACCGCGTGACACCTGCCTGCTCATCTGCTTGATAATCACCAGATGAGCCGCGCGACACCTGCCTGTTCATCTGCTTGATAATGGCCAGCTGAGCCGCGTGACACCTGCCTGCTCATCTGCTTGATAATCGCCAGCTGAGCCGCGCGACACCTGCCTGCTCTTCTGCTTGACTGTAGCCAGCTGAGCCGCGCGACACCTGCCTGCTCATCTGCTTGATAATCGCCAGCTGAGCCGCGCGACACCTGCCTGCTCATCTGCTTGATAATTGCCAGCTGAGCCGCGCGACACCTGCCTGCTCATCTGCTTGATAATCGCCAGCTGAGCCGCGCGACACCTGCCTGCTCATCTGCTTGATAATCGCCAGCGACACCTGCCTGCTCATCTGCTTGATAATCGCCAGCTGAGCCGCGCGACACCTGCCTGCTCATCTGCTTGACTGTGGCCAACTGAGCCCCGCGACACCTGCCTGCACTTCTGCTTGATAATCGAAAACTCAACCGCGCGACACCTGCCTGTTCATCTGCTTGACTGTGGCCAGCTGAGCCCCGCGACACCTGCCTGCA
>NW_027219076.1:0-9980 GCF_027580195.1 Bos mutus
AGTGCATGATCAGTCACGTGATCAGTGTATGATAGCCGCGGTACCAGGGCATGGTCAGCCGCGTTATCAGTGCATGAACAGCCGCGTGATCAGTGCATGCACAGTCGTGATCAGTATAAGCTCAGCTTTGTGATCAGTGATCGGTGCGTGATCAGTGCAAGATCAGGCGCGTGATCAGTGCATGCACAGTTGCGTGATCAGTGTATGATCAGCCGTGATCAGTGCATGATCAGCCACGTGATCAGTGCATGATCAGTCACGTAATCAGTGCATGATCAGCCACGAGATCAGTGCATGATAGCCACGTGATCAGTGCATGATCAGTCACGGCATCAGAGCATGGGCAGTCACGTGATCAGTTCATGATAGCCTCGTGATCAGTGCACGATAGCCACCTGATCAGTGCATGATAAGCAACGAGATTAGTGCATGATCAGCCAAGTGATCAGTGCATGATCAGCCACGTGATCAGTGTATGATCCGCCATGTGATTAGTGCATGATCAGCCACGTAATCAGTGTATGATCAGCCACGTGATCAGTGCATGTTCCGCAATGTGATCAGTGCATGATCAGCCACGTGTTCAGTGCATACACAGTTACATGATCAATGTATGATCAGCTTCGTGATCAGTGCATGAACAGCCACGTGATCAGTGCATGCACAGTTACATAATCAGTGTATGATCACCTTCGTGATCAGTGCATGATCAGCCCCGTGGTCAGTTCATGATCAGGCACTTGATCAGAGCATGATCAGTTATGTGATCAGGGTATGGTCAGCCATGTGATCAGTGCATGATCAGGCACATGAACAGTTCATGATCAGTCACATGACCAGTGTATGATAGCCAGTTATCAGTGCATGATCAGCCACATGATAAGTGCATGCACAGTCACGTGATCAGTGTATGATCTGCCATGTTATCAGTGCATGATCCGCAACGTGATTAGTGCATGATCAGCCACGTGATCAGTGTATGATCAGCCACGTAATCAGTGCATGATCAGCCACGTGATCAGTGCATGATCAGCAACGTGATCAGTGCATGATCAGCCAAGTGATCAGTGCATGCACAGTCCCGTGGTCAGTGTATGATCAGCTTCGTGATCACTGCATATTCAGCCACGTGATCAGTGCATGATCAGTCACGTGATTAGTGCATGATCAGCCACGTGATCATTGAATGATCAGCCACGTGATCAGTGAATGATCAGGCACGTGAGCAGTGCCTGATCAGTCGCGTGATCAGTGCATGATCAGTCGCGTGATCAGTGCATGATCAGCAACGTGATCAGTGCATGATCAGCCGTGATCAGTTCGCAGTAGCTCACGTGATCAGTGCATGATCAGCGTGATCAGTGCGCGTGATCAGCCACGTGATCAGTGCATGCATGATCACGTGATCGGTGCATGATCAGCCGCGTGATCAGTGCATGATCAGCGCGTGATCGGTGCATGATCAGCCCGCGTGATCAGTGCATGATCAGTCGCGTGATCAGTATGATCAGCCGCCGTGATCAGTGCGTGATGATCAGCCCGCGTGATCAGTGTATGATCAGCCGCGTGATCAGTGTATGTTCAGCCCGCGTGATCAGTGCATGAACAGCCACGTGATCAGTGCATGATCAGTCACGTGATCAGTGCATGCTCAGCCGTGATCAGTGCATGATCAGCCAGGTGATCAGTGCAAGATCAGGCCGCGTGATCAGTGCATGATCAGCAGGCGTGATCAGTGCATGCTCAGTCCGTGATCAGTGCATGATCAGCCGTGATCAGTGCAAGATCAGCCGCGTGATCAGTGCATGATCTGTTGCGTGATCAGTGTATGATCAGCATCGTGATCAGTGCATGATCAGTCCGTGATCAGTGCATGATCTGTCGCGTGATCAGTGTATGATCAGCCGCGTGATCAGTGCATGATCAGTCGCGTGATCAGTGCATGATAGATCGTGATCAGTGCATGATCAGCCACGTGATCAGTGCATGATCAGCCGCGTGATCAGGTGCATGATCAGTCGCGTGATCAGTGAATGATCAGCCACGTGATCAGTGCATGATCAGCCGCGTGATCTGTGCATGATCCTGGCGTGATCAGTGCATGATCAGCCCGTGATCAGTGCATGATCAGGCGTGATCGGTGCATGATCAGTGCGTGATCAGTGCGTGAGTGCATGATCAGTGCATGATCAGTGCATGTCAGGCGTGATCAGTGAATGTCAGCCACGTGATGAGTGTATGATCAGCCACGTGATCAGAGCATTATCAACAACGTGATCAGTGCATGATAGGCTTCGTGATCAGAGTATGATCAGCCACGTGATCAGTGTATGATCAGTCACGTGATCAGTTCATTATCAGCCACATGATCAGTGCATGATCAGCCACGTGATCAGTGCATGATCAGTCACGTGATCAGTGTATGATCAGCCACGTGATCAGTGCATGATCAGACACGGGATCAATGCATGATCAGGCTCGTGATCAGTGCATGATCAGTCATGTGATCAGTGTATGATCAGCCACGTGATCAGTGCATGATTGCCATGTGATCAGTGCATGATCAGCCATGTAATCAGTGCATGATGGCCACCTGACCAGTGCATTTTCAGCAATGTGATTAGTGCATGATCAGCTACAGGATCAGTGCATGATCAATCACGTGATTACTGTATGATCAGCCACGTCATCAGTGCATGTGCAGTCACGTGATCAGTGTATGATCAGCCACGTGATCAGTGCATGATAGCCAAGTGATCAATGCATGATAACTACGTGATCAGTGCATGCTCAGTCAGATGATCAGTGCATGATCAGCCCCGTGATCAGTGCATGATAGCCACGTGATCAGTGTATGATTAGCCATGTGATCAGTGCGATAGCCACCTGATCAGGGCATGATAAGCAGCGTGATTAGTGCATGATCAGCCAAGTGATCAGTGAATGATCAGCCACGTGATCAGTGTATGATCAGCCGCGTGATCAGTGCATTATCAGCCAGCGTGATCAGTGCATGATCAGCGACGTGATCAGGGTAGGATCAGCCACGTGATCAGTGAATGATGAACCACGTGATTAGGGCATGATCAGCCACGTGATCAGTATATGATCAGCCACGTGATCAGGGTATGAAAGCCACGTGATCTGTTCATGATCAGCCCGCGTGATCAGTGTATGATCAGGCGCGTGATCAGTGCATGATCAGCCACGTGATCAGTGCATGCACAGTCCCGTGGTCAGTGCATGATCAGCCGTGATCAGTGCATGATTCAGCCACGTGATCAGTGCATGATCTGTCGCGTGATCGGTGTATGATATCACGTGATTGGTGCATGAGGTGATCCCAGTCGATAGCCACGTGTCATGTGATCAGTGCGTGATCAGTGCGTGATCGTGTGATCAGTGCATGATCAGCCAGGTGATCAGTGCATGATCAGCCACGTGATCAGTGCATGATTCAGTTACGTGATCAGTGCATGATCAGCCACGTGATCAGTGCATGATCAGCCACGTGATCAGTGCATGATCAGCCGCGTGATCAGTGCATGCATGTGCGGTCACGTGATCGGTGCATGATCAGCCTCGTGATCAGTGCATAATCAGTCGCGTGATCAGTGCATGATCAGCACGTGATCAGTGCATGATCAGCCCGCGTAAGCAGTGCATGAACAGGTATGTGATCGGTTCATGATCAGCCGCGTGATCAGTGCATGATCAGCCACGTGATCAGTGCATGATCAGTCACGGGATCAGTGCATGATCGCCGCGTGATCAGTGCATGATCAGCCCGCGTGATCAGTGTATGATCAGCCGCGTGATCAGTGCATGATCAGCCACGTGATCAGTGCATGATCAGCCGCGTGATCAGTGCATGATCAGCCACGTGATCAGTGCATGATCAGCGTGAGTGCATGATCAGCCACGTGATAGCCACCATCAGCCGCGTGATCAGTGCATGATCGTGATCTGTGCGTGATCAGTGCATGATCAGTGTGATCAGTGCGTGATCAGTGCATGATATCCGTGTGATCATTTCATGATCAGTCCCGTGATCAGTGCATGATCAGCCTCGTGATCAGTGCATGATCAGCCACGTGATCAGTGCATGATCACCCGCGTGATCAGTGCATGATCAGCCACGTGATCGGTGCATGATTGCACGTGATCAGTGCATGATCAGCCACGTGATCAGTGCATGATCAGTCGCGTGATCAGTGCATGTGCAGCCACGTGATCAGTGCATGATCAGCCACGTGATCGTGCGTGATCAGTAGCCGCGTGATCAGTGCATGGGAAGCCGCGTGATCAGTGCATGATCAGCCGCGTGATCAGTGCATGAACAGGTATGTGATCAGTGCATGATCAGCCGCGTGATCAGTGTCTGATCAGCCACGTGATCAGTGCATGATCAGCCACGTGATCAGTGCATGATCAGCCACGTGATCAGTGCATGATCAGCCACGTGATCAGTGCATGATCAGCCCGTGATCAGTGAATGTCAGCCACGTGATCAGTGCATGATCAGCCAAGTGATCAGTGCATGATCAGCCACGTGATCAGTGCATGATCAGCCGCGTGATCAGTGCATGATCAGCCACGTGATCGGTGCATGAACAGCCATGTGATCAGTGCATGATCAGTGCACGTGATCAGTGCATGATCAGTCACGTGATCAGTGCATGATCAGCCCGTGATCAGTGCATGATCAGCCGTGATCAGTGCATGATCAGCCACGTGATCAGTGCACGATCCGCAGCGTGATCAGTGCATGATCAGCCGCGTGATCAGTGCATGATCAGTCGCGTGATCAGTGCATGATCAGCCGCGTGATCAGTGCATGATCAGCCGCGTGATCAGTGCATGATCAGCCACGTGATCAGTGCATGATCAGTTCGTGATCAGTGTATGATCAGCCCGTGATCAGTGCATGATCAGCCACGTGATCAGTGCATGATCAGCCGCGTGATCAGTGCATGCACAGTCCGCGTGATCGGTATATGATCAACTTCGTGATCAGTGCATGATCAGTCGCGTGATCAGTGCATGATCAGTCGCGTGATCAGTGCATGATCATTCGCGTGATCAGTGTATGATCAGCTTCGTGATCAGTGCATGATCAGCCGCGTGATCGTGCATGATCAGCCGCGTGATCAGTGCATGATCAGTCGCGTGATCAGTGCATGATCAGCCACGTGATCAGTGCATGATCAGCCGCGTGATCAGTGCATGATCAGTCGCGTGATCAGTGCATGATCAGCCCGTGATCAGTGCATGATCAGCCGCGTGATCAGTGCATGATCAGCCACGTGATCAGTGCATGATCAGCCGCGTGATCAGTGCATGATCAGCTGCGTGATCAGTGCATGATCAGCCGCGTGATCGGTGCATGATCAGCCACGTGATCAGTGCATGATCAGCCACGTGATCAGTGTATGATCAGTCACGTGATCAGTGCATGATCGAAGCGCGTGATCAGTGCATGATCAGCCACGTGATCTGTGCATGATCAGCCACGTGATCAGTGCATGATCAGCCGCGTGATCAGTGCATGATCAGCCGCGTGATCAGTGCATGATCAGCCACGTGATCAGTGCATGATAAGTCCGCGTGATCAGTGCATGATCAGCCGTGATCAGTGCATGATCAGCCGCGTGATCAGTGTATGATCAGCGCGTGATCAGTGCATGATCAGTCACGTGATCAGTGTATGATCAGCCAAATGATCAGTGCATGATCAGCCACGTGATCAGTGCATGATCAGCCCGCGTGATCAGTGCATGATCAGTCACGTGATCGGTGTATGATCAGCTTCGTGATCAGTGCATGATCAGGCACGGGATCAGTGCATGATCAGGCTCTTGATCAGTGCATGATCAGTCACGTGATCAGTGAATGATCAGCCTCGTTATCAGTGTATGATCATCCACGTGATCAGTGCATGATCAGGCTCGTGATCAGTGCATGATCAGTCACGTGATCAGTCCATGATCAGCCACGGGATCAGTGCATGATAGCCATGTGATCAGTGCATGACCAGTCGCGTGATCAGTGAATGATCAGCCCGCGTGATCAGTGTATGATCAGCCGCGTGATCAGTGCATGATCTGCCGCGTGATCAGTGCATGATCAGTCCGTGATCAGTGTATGATCAGCCCGTGATCAGTGCATGATCAGTCGCGTGATCAGTGCATGATCAGCCACGTGATCAGTGCATGATCAGCCGCGTGATCAGTGCATGATCATCACGTGATCAGTGCATGATCAGCCACGTGATCAGTGCGCCGGTGCCCGTGATCAGTGCATGATCAGCCACGTGATCAGTGCATGATGGCCACGTGATCAGTGCATTTCAGCAATGTGATCAGTGCATGATCAGCCACGTGATCAGTGCATGATCAATCGCGTGATCAGTGTATGATCAGCCGCGTGATCAGTGCATGATCAGCCGCGTGATCAGTGCATGATCAGCCGCGTGATCAGTGCATGATCAGTACGTGATCAGTGCATGATCAACTACGTGATCAGTGCATGATCAGCCACGTGATCAGTGCATGATCAGCCCGTGATCAGTGCATGATCAGCCCGTGATCAGTGCATGATAGACACGTGATCAGTGCATGATAGCCACGTGATCAGTGCATGATAAGCAACGTGATCAGTGCATGATCAGCCACGTGATCAGTGTATGATCAGCCACGTGATCAGTGCATGATCAGCGACGTGATCAGTGCATGATCATAGCGTGATCAGTGCATGAGCCAGTGGCGTGATCAGTGCATGATCAGCCCGTGATCAGTGCATGATCAGCCGCGTGATCAGTGCATGATCAGTCGCGTGATCAGTGCATGATCAGCCACGTGATCAGTGCATGATCAGCCCGTGATCAGTGCATGATCAGCCGCGTGATCAGTGCATGATCAGCCGCGTGATCAGTGCATGATCAGCCCGTGATCAGTGCATGATCAGTCACGTGATCAGTGCATGATCAGCCACGTGATCAGTGCATGATCAGTGCGTGATCAGTGCATGATCAGCCGCGTGATCAGTGCATGATCAGTCACGTGATCAGTGCATGATCAGCCGCGTGATCAGTGCATGATCAGCCCGTGATCAGTGCATGATCAGCCGCGTGATCAGTGCATGATCAGCCACGTGATCAGTGCATGATCTGTCAGCGTGATCAGTGCATGATCAGCCGTGATCAGTGCATGATCAGCCACGTGATCGGTGCATGATCAGCCGCGTGATCAGTGCATGATCAGTCGTGATCGGTGCATGATGCCCCGTGATCGGTGCATGATAGCCGCGTGATCAGTGCATGATCAGCCACGTTATCGGTGCATGATCAGTCGCGTGATCAGTGCATGATCAGCCACGTGATCAGTGCATGCTCAGCCACGTGATCAGTGCATGATCAGTCGCGTGATCAGGTGCATAATGATCAGTGCGTGATCAGTGCATGATCATGCGTGATCAGTGTATGATCAGTCGCGTGATCAGTGCATGTCAGCCACGTGATCAGTGCATGATCAGCCACGTGATCAGTGCATGATCTGTCACGTGATCGGTGCATGATCAGTCACGTGATCAGTGCATGATCAGCCATGCGTGATCAGTGCATGATAGCCGCGTGATCAGTGCATGATCAGCGCGTGATCAGTGCATGATCAGTGCGTGATCAGTGCATGATCAGTTTGCGTGATCAGTGCATGGTCAGCCACGTGATCAGTGCATGATCAGCCACGTGATCAGTGCATGATCAGCCACGTGATCAGTGCATGATCAGCCGCGTGATCAGTGCATGATCAGTCTTGCGTGATCAGTGCATGGGCGATCCACGTGATCAGTTCGTGATCAGCCCACGTGATCAGTCAGTCGAGCAGTGCCACGTGATCAGTGCATGATAAGCGTGATCAGTGCATGATCAGCCACGTGATCAGTGCATGATCAGCCCGTGATCAGTGCATGATCCGTAGCGTGATCAGTGCATGATCAGCCGCGTGATCAGTGTATGATCAGCCCGTGATCAGTGAATGTTCAGCCACGTGATCAGTGCATGATCAGCCGCGTGTTCAGTGCATGATCAGCCACGTGATCAGTGCATGATCAGCCAAGTGATCAGTGCATGATCAGCCACGTGATCAGTGCATGATCACATCGTTATGATCGGTCATGATCAGCCGCGTGATCGGTATGATCACCTCCCGTGATCGGTGCATGATCAGCCCCGTGGTCAGTTCATGATCAGGCGCGTGATCAGTGCATGATCAGCCCGTGATCGGTGTATGGTCAGCGTGATCAGTGCATGATCAGGCCGCGTGTTCAGTTCATGATCAGTCACGTGATCAGTGTATGATAGCCAGTTATCAGTGCATGATCAGCCACGTGATAAGTGCATGATCAGTCATCGTGATCGAGTGTATGATCTGCCAGTTATCAGTGCATGATCATGATAGCGCGTGATTCAGTGCATGATCAGCCACGTGATCGGTGTATGATCAGCCGCGTGATCAGTGCATGGTCAGCCAGCGTGATCAGTGCATGATCGCAGCGTGATCAGTGCATGATCAGCCACGTGATCAGTGCATGATCAGTCCGTGATCAGTGTATGATCAGCCACGTGATCAGTGCATGATCAGCCACGTGATCAGTGCATGATCAGTCGCGTGATCGGTGCATGATCAGCCCGTGATCAGTGAATGATCAGCCGCGTGATCAGTGCATGATCAGGCCGTGATCAGTGCATGATCAGGCGTGATCAGTGCATGATCAGCCGCGTGATCAGTGCATGATAGCCGCGTGATCAGTGCATGATCAGCCGCGTGATCAGTGCATGATTAGCCCGCGTGATCAGTGCATGATCAGCCACGTGATCAGTGCATGATAGCCGCGTGATCAGTGCATGATCAGCCACGTGATCAGTGCATGATCAGTCGCGTGATCAGTGCATGATCAGCTACGTGATCAGTGCATGATCAAGCCACGTGATCTGTGCATGATCAGCCGCGTGATCCGTGCAATGATCAGCCACGTGATCAGTGCATGATCAGCAGCGTGATCAGTGCATGATCAGCCACGTGATCAGTGCATGATCCACATCGTGATCAGTGCATCCTCAGTCAGCCGTGATCAGTGCATGATCAGCCCGTGATCAGTGCATGATCCCGCGTGATCAGTGTATGATCAGCCATGTGATCAGTGCATGATCAGCCACGTGATCAGTGCATGATCAGGCGCGTGATCAGTGCATGATCAGTCCGTGATCAGTGCATTATCAGCCACGTGATCAGTGCAGCCCGTGTTCAGTGCCACGTGATCAGTGCATGATCAGCCACGTGATCAGTGCATAATGCGGCGTGATCAGTGCATGATCAGCCACGTGATCAGTGCATGATCAGTCACGTGATCAGGCATGATCAGCCCGTGATCAGTTCATGATCAGCCCCGTGATCAGTGCACGATAGCCACCTGATCTGTGCATGATAAGCAACGTGATTAGTGCATGATGAGCCACGTGATCAGTGCATGATCAGCCAAGTGATCAGTGCATGCACAGTCCCGTGGTCAGTGTATGATCAGCTTCGTGATCAGTGCATATTCAGCCACGTGATCAGTGCATGATCTGTCACGTAATCAGTGTATGATATCCACGTGATTAGTTCATGCGAAGTCATGTGATCAGTGCATGATAGCTACGTGATCAGTGCATGATCAGCCAGGTGATCAGTGCAAGATCACCACGGGATCAGTGCATGATTAGTTACGTGACCAATGTATGATTAGCCACGTGATCAGTGCATGATAGCCACATGATCAGTGCATGATCAGTCACGTGATCAGGGCATGTGCAGTCACTTGATCAGTGCATGATAACTACGCAATCAGTGCATAATCAGTCACGTGATCAGTGCATGTCAGCACGTGATCAGTGCATGATAGCCCGTAAGCAGTGCATGAACAGGTATGTCATCGGTTCATGC
>NW_027219077.1:0-4720 GCF_027580195.1 Bos mutus
AGCTTGCGCCCAGCGGTTACAGCGTGACATGATCCGTGCATTATCGCTGAGCAGGCGAATCCCAGCGGCATTCACGTGGCGTAATCACGTGAGGCATGATTGCTCCGATCAGGTGCTGAAGGGCTGACTGACCGGGTATCGACGATCTTGCCTGCGGAATCACAGGAGGATCCGCGCCCGCTGGCGATTACAGGCAAGGCGAATCCTGGGCCACTGCATTATCACAGTGGCGACCTGCGCCCAGCTGGGATTATCGCAGCGAGGACGCGCCCACGGTTACGAGAAGAATCCTCGGCCCACTGGGAATCGCAGCGGAGGCATGACGGCCCGGCGTTATACAGATGACAGGCAGATCCTCGCATGGCGTTATCGGATACGGCGCATCCACTAGCGGCACTGAGGCTGTCGCGGATCGGTCGAGAGGCCTGACTGGACGCCTGTATCATAGCTGCGATTGCCCGCCGATCAGCGGAACAGACCTGCGCCAGCGGCGTTACAGGGGAGATGAGCAGGCATGAATCCTGCGGCCCAGCTGGCGATTATCAGGCACCTGAGCAGGCATGAATCCTGCGGCCCAGCTGGCGATTATCAAGCAGATGAGCAGGCATGAATCCTGCGGCCCAGCTGGCGATTATCAAGCAGATGAGCAGGCGCTAATCACGTAACTCAGCAGGCACTGATCACGTGGCTGTCATGCAGTGATCGGCGGCTGAGGAGGCACTGATCATGTGACTTTGCTGTGTGCTGCGATCAGGTAACTCTCCTGCGGATCATGTGCCTCAGCGAGCAGAATCAAGCAAAACAGGCATAATCCTGCGACCCAGCTGGCGGTATCAGCAGCTGAGCAGGCATGAATCCCTGCGGACCCACCTGGCGATTATCAGGCGGCTGAGCAGGCATGAGTCCCTGCGGCCCAGCTGGTGATAATCAGGCAGCTGAGAGGCATGAATCCTCTCGCGGCCCTGCTGGCGATTATCAGGCGCCCTGAGGGCGCCGTCCTGCGGCCCACTGCTGGCGATTATCAGGCCTGAGCAGGCCTGAATCCTGCGGCCCACCTGGCGTTATCAGGCACCTGAGCAGGCGCGAATCCTGCGGCCCAGCTGGCGATTATCAAGCAGATGAGCAGGCATGAATCCTGCGACCCACCTGCGATTATCAAGCACATGAGCAGGCATGAATCCTGCGCCCAGCTACGCGATTATCGGCAGATGAAAGGGGCATGAATCCTGCGACCCAGCTGGCGATTGTGAGCAGCTAAGCAGGCATGAATCTAACGGCCCAGCTGGCGATTATCAAGCAGATGAGCAGGGCATGATCCTGCGGCCCAACTCACGTTATCACTCCAGCAGGCACGTCACTGACCCGTGGCAGTTGTCATGCAGTGATCAGGCATGATCCCCTGCGGGCGCTGATCAAGCAGATGAGCCAGACATAATCCTGCGGCCCAGCTGGCGATATCAAGAGATGAAGGCTCTCCTGCGGATGTCATTATGCCTCAGCAGGCATGAATCCTCAAGCTGGCGATTATCGAGGAGATGAGCAGGCGAATCCTGCGGCCCAGCTGGCAATTTATCAAGCGATTAGCAGGAATCCTGCGGAGCGACAGATGAGCAGACTGAATCCTGCGGCCCAGCTGGCGATTATCAGGAGATGAGCGGGCATGAATCCTGCGAGGCGGCTGGTCATTATCAAGCACCTGAGCAGGACGCTGAAACCTGCGGCCCAGCTGGCGATTATCAAGCAGCTGAGCGGCCCAGCTGACGATTATCAAGCAGCGAAGGCATGAATCCTGCGGCCCAGCTGGCGATAATCAAGCAGCTGAAAGGCATGAATCCCTGCGGCCAGCTGGCGATTATCAGGCGCCTGAGCAGGCGCATCACGTAACTCAGCAGGCCCAGCTGGCGTTGGCTGTCGTGCGGTGATCAGGCACTGAATCCTGATCATGTGACTGCTCATGCGATTACCGGGCAGCTGAGCTGCACGGATCCTGTGCCTCCAGCTGGCGTTATCAAGCAGATGAACAGTCGTAATCCTGCGGCCCAGCTGGCGATTGTCAGGCAGCTGAGCAGGGCATGAATGACTGCGGCACCGCGTGGCTGTCATTATCAGGTGACTGAGCAGGCATGATCGTAGCAGCCTGCTCATGTGCTGATCAGGCGCTGAGCAGGCATGAATCATGTTCCTCAGCAGGCAAGAATCAAGCAGCGAGCAGGCATGAATCCTGGCCCTAGCTGGTGATTATCGGGCGGCTAAGCAGGCATGAATCCCTGCGGCCCAGCTGGTCATTTATCAAGCAGATGAGCAGGCATGAATCCTGCGGCCCAGCTGGCGATTATCAAGGAGATGAGCAGGCATGAATCCTGCGGCATAACTGGCGATTATCAAGCGCAGCTGAGCAGGCATGATCCTGCGGCCCAGCTGGCGATAGTCAAGCAGCTGAGAAGCATAAAGAATCCTGCGGCCAGCTGGCGGTATCGAAGCAGATGAGCAGGCGCTAATCGCGTAACTCAGCAGGCACTGATCGGCGTGGCTGTCATGCGGTGATCAGGTGACTGAGAGGCGCTGATCATGTGACTGCTCATGTGCTGATCAGGTAACTCTCCTGCGACGGATCATGTGCCTCAGCAGGCAAGAATCAAGCAGCGGAGGAAGGCATGAATCCTGCGGCCCAGCTGGCGTTATCAGGCGGCTGAGAAGGCATGAATCCTGCGGCCCAGCTGGTGATTATCGCGTTATCCAGGCAGCTGGCGATTATCAGGCACCTGAGCAGGCATGAATCCCCTGCGGCCCAGCTGGTGATTATCAAGCAGCTGAGCGAAGGCATGAATCCTGCGGACCTGCTGGCGATTATCAGGCACCTGAGCAGGCATGAATCCCCTGCGGCCCAGCTGGCGATTATGAGGCACCTGAGCAGGCATGAAACCTGCGGCCCAGCTGGCGTTACCAACGAATGAGCAGGCATGAATGAGCAGGCGCCTATGAAATCCTGCGGCCCTGCTGGCGATTATCACAGATGAGCAGGCATGAATCCTGCGCCCAGTTGGCGATAATCACAGCTGAGCAGGCGTAATCACGCAGCCCAGCAGGCACTGATCACGTGGCTGTCATGCAGATGTGACTGAGGCGCCAATCACGAACTCAGCAGATCAGGTGCTCTCCCACACGGATTATGTGCCTCAGCAGGCAAAAGATCAAGCAGCGGAGAAGGCATGAATCATGCGGCCCAGCTGGCGATTATCAAGCGAATGAGCAGGCATGAATCCTCGCGGCCAGCTGGTGATTATCGAAGCGGCTGAGGCATGAGTCTGCGGCCCAGCTGGTGATTATCGGGGGTAAACGAGCATAGATCCCCTGCGGCCCAGCTGGCGATTATCGGGCACCCTGAGCGAGCGCGAATCGCCGACCCAGCTGGCGATTATCAAGCAGATGAGCAGGCATGAATCCTGCGGCCCAGCTGGCGATTATCAGGCACCTTATCAGCAGGATGAGCAGGCTGAATCGGCCCAGCTGGCGATTATCAGGCACCTGAGCAGGCATGAATCCTGCGGCCCAGCTGGCGATTATCAAGCAGCTGAGCAGGCATGAATCCTGCGGCCCAGCTGGCGATTATCAAGCAGCTGAGCAGGCATGAATCCTGCGGCCCAGCTGGCGATTATCAGGCGCCTGAGAAGGCATGAATCCTGCGGCCCAGCTGGCGATTATCAGGCAGCTGAGCAGGCATGAATCCTGCGGCCCAGCTGGCGATTATCAGGCAGCTGAGCAGGCATGAATCCTGCGGCCCAGCTGGCGATTATCAAGCACCTGAGCAGGCATGAATCCTGCGGCCCAGCTGGCGATTATCAAGCAGATGAGCAGGCATGAATCCTGCGGCCCGCTGGCGTGGCGTCATTAGTGATCAGGTGCTGAGCAGGCATGAATCTCTGCGGCCAGGTGCTGGCGATCATGATCAGCAGCTGAGCAGGCATGAATCCTGCGGCCCAGCTGGCGATTATCAGGCGCCTGAGCAGGCATGAATCCTGCGGCCCAGCTGGCGATTATCAAGCAGATGAGCAGGCATGAATCCTGCGGCCCAGCTGGCGATTATCAGGCAGCTGAGCAGGCATGAATCCTGCGGCCCAGCTGGCGATTATCAAGCAGATGAGCAGGCATGAATCCTGCGGCCCAGCTGGCGATTATCAGGCAGATGAGCAGGCATGAATCCTGCGGCCCAGCTGGCGATTATCAAGCAGATGAGCAGGCATGAATCCTGCGGCCCAGCTGGCGATAATCAAGCAGCTGAGAAGGCATGATCCTGCGCTAGCGATTATCAAGCAGATGAGCAGGCGCTAATCACGTAACTCAGCAGGCACTGATCGTGGGCTGTCGCAGCACCAGTGACTGGAGAGGCGCTGATCATGTGACTGCCTGCGTGCTAATCAGGAAGCCTCTCCTGCACGGGATCATGCCTCAGCAGGCAAGAATCACAGCGGAGCAGGCATGAATCCTGCGCCCAGCGTGGCGCATTATCAGGCAGGTGAGCAGGCAAGTAATACGAATCCTGGCGTGCCCAGCTGGTGATTATCATGAGATGACAGGCATGAATCCCGCGCCCAGCTGGCGATTATCAGGCACCCGGAGCAGGCATGAATCCTGCGCGGCCCCGCTGGTGATTATCAAGGAGATGAGCAGGCATGAACCGCGCCCAGCTCGATTATCAGGCACCTGAGCAGGCATGAATCCC
>NW_027219078.1:0-10505 GCF_027580195.1 Bos mutus
TGATAGCTACGTGATCAGTGCATGCACAGTCAGATGAGCAGTGCATGATCAGCCACGTGATCAGTGCATGATCAGGCACATGATCAGTGCATGATGTGTCATGTGATCAGTGTATGATCAGCCACGTGATCCGTGCATGATCAGCCACGTGATCAGTGTATGATCAGCCAAGTGATCATTGCATGTTCCACAACGTGATTAGTGCATGATCAGCCACGTGATCAGTGTATGATCAGCCAAGTGATCATTGCATGTTCCACAACGTGATTAGTGCATGATAAGCCACGTGATCACTGGATGATCAGACACGTGATCAGTGCAAGATCACCACGTGATCAGTGCATGATCAGCCACGTGATCAGTGCATGATCAGTCACGTGATCAGTGTATAATAAGACACGTGATCAGTGCATGATTGCCATGTGATCAGTGCATGATAGCCATGTGATCAGTGCATGTGCAGTCACGTCATCAGTGTATGATCAACCACGTGATCAGTGCATGATAGCCAAGTGATCAATGCATGATAGCTATGTGATCGGTGCAAGCTCAGTCACATGATCAGTGCGTGATCAATCACATGATCAGTGTATGATCATCCACATAGACAGTGCACGTGCAGTCACGTGATCAGTGCATGATAGCAACGTGATCAGTGCATGATCAGTCACATGATCAGTGCGTGATCAATCACATGATCAGTGTATGATCATCCACATAAACAGTGCACGTGCAGTCACGTGATCAGTGCATGATAGCCACGTCATCAGTGCATGATCAACCACTTTATCAGTGCATGATCAGCCACATGATGAGTCACGTGATCAGTGCATGATCAGCCACGTGATCACTGCCTGTGCATGATCAGCCACTGTGCTGCGTGATTCCTGCCTGCTCATCTGCTTGTGATCAGTGCTCAGTGCATGATCAGGGCGTGATCAGTGCATGATCAGCCTGTGATCAGTGTGATCAGTCACGTGATCAGTGTATGATCAGCCATGTGTTCAGTTCATGATAGACAAGTGATCAATGCATGATAGCCACGTGATCAGTGCATGCATGCATCAGTGTCACATGAGCAGTGCATGATCAGCCACGTGATCAGTGCATGATCAGCCACGTGATCAGTGCATGATCACGTGACACGTGATCAGTGCATTTGCAGTCACGTGATTAGTGCATGGGCAGTCACGTGATCAGTGTATGATCAGCCATGTGTTCAGTTCATGATAGACAAGTGATCAATGCATGATAGCTACGTGATCAGTGCATTTGCAGTCACGTGATTAGTGCATGGGCAGTCACGTGATCAGTGTATGATCAGCCACGTGATCAGTGCATGATAGACACGTGATCAGTGCATGATCAGCCACGTGATCAGTGCATGATCAGTCACGTGATCAGTGCATGATCAGCCACGTGATCAGTCACGTGATCATGTGCATGATCAGTCACGTGATCAGTGCATGATCAGTCACGTGATCAGTGCATGATCAGCCACGTGATCAGTGCATGATCAGTCACGTGATCAGTGCATGATCAGTCACACGTGATCAGTGTGCATGATCAGTGCGTGATCAGTGCATGATCAGCCACGTGATCAGTGCATGATCAGCCACGTGATCAGTGCATGATCAGCCACGTGATCAGTGCATGATCAGTCACGTGATCAGTGCATGATCAGCCACGTGATCAGTGCATGATCAGCCACGTGATCAGTGCATGATCAGCCACGTGATCAGTGCATGATCAGCCACGTGATCAGTGCATGATCAGTCACGTGATCAGTGCATGATCAGTGCGATGATCAGTGCATGATCATCAGTCACGTGATCAGTGCATGATCAGCCACGTGATCAGTGCATGATCAGCCACGTGATCAGTGCATGATCAGCCACGTGATCAGTGCATGATCAGTGCGTGATCAGTGCATGATCAGCCATGATCAGTGCATGATCAGTGCATGATCAGTGCATGATCAGCCACGTGATCAGTGCATGATCAGCCACGTGATCAGTGCATGATCAGCCACGTGATCAGTGCATCATAGTACGCGTGATCAGTGATCATGATCAGCCACGTGATCAGTGCATGATGATCAGATCACGTGATCAGTGCATCATCAGCATGATCAGCACGTGATCAGTGCATGATCAGCCACGTGATCAGTGCATGATCAGCCACGTGATCAGTGCATGATCAGCCACGTGATCAGTGCATGATCAGCCACGTGATCAGTGCATGATCAGCCACGTGATCAGTGCATGATCAGCCACGTGATCAGTGCATGATCAGCCACGTGATCAGTGCATGATCAGCCACGTGATCAGTGCATGATCAGCCACGTGATCAGTGCATGATCAGCCACGTGATCAGTGCATGATCAGCCACGTGATCAGTGCATGCATCAGCCATGATCAGTGATGATCAGTCACATGATCAGTGCATGATCACGTGATCAGTGCATGATCAGCCACGTGATCAGTGCATGATCAGCCACGTGATCAGTGCATGATCAGCCACGTGATCAGTGCATGATCAGTCACGTGATCAGTGCATGATCAGCCACGTGATCAGTGCATGATCAGCCACGTGATCAGTGCATGATCAGTCACGTGATCAGTGCATGATCAGCCACGTGATCAGTGCATGATCAGCCACCGTGATCAGTGCATGATCAGTCACGTGATCAGTGCATGATCAGCCACGTGATCAGTGCATGATCAGCCACGTGATCAGTGCATGATCAGCCACGTGATCAGCATGTGCATGATCATGATCACGTGATCAGTGCATGATCAGCCCACGTGATCAGTGCATGATCAGCCACGTGATCAGTGCATGATCAGCCACGTGATCAGTGCATGATCAGTCACGTGATCAGTGCATGATCAGCCACGTGATCAGTGCATGATCAGTCACGTGATCAGTGCATGATCAGCCACGTGATCAGTGCATGATCAGCCACGTGATCAGTGCATGATCAGCCACGTGATCAGTGCATGATCAGCCACGTGATCAGTGCATGATCAGTCCCGTGATCAGTGCGATGATCACGTGATCAGTGCATGATCAGCCACGTGATCAGTGATCATGATCAGCCACGTGATCAGTGCATGATCAGCCACGTGATCAGTGCATGATCAGCCACGTGATCAGTGCATGATCAGCCACGTGATCAGTGCATGATCAGCCACGTGATCAGTGCATGATCAGCCACGTGATCAGTGCATGATCAGCCACGTGATCAGTGCATGATCAGCCACGTGATCAGTGCATGATCAGCCACGTGATCAGTGTGATCGTGCCACGTGATCAGTGCATGATCAGCCACGTGATCAGTGCATGATCAGCCACGTGATCAGTGCATGATGAGCCACGTGATCAGTGCATGATCAGTGCGTGATCAGTGCATGATCATGATCAGCCACGTGATCAGTGCATGATCAGTGATCACGTGATCAGTGCATGATCAGCCACGTGATCAGTGCATGATCAGCCACGTGATCAGTGCATGATCAGCCACGTGATCAGTGCATGATCAGCCACGTGATCAGTGTGTGCATGATCAGCCACGTGATCAGTGCATGATCAGCCACGTGATCAGTGCATGATCAGTCACGTGATCAGTGCATGATCAGCCACGTGATCAGTGCATGATCAGCCACGTGATCAGTGCATGATCAGTCAGTCATCAGTGCATGATCAGTCACGTGATCAGTGCATGATCAGCCACGTGATCAGTGCATGATCAGTCACGTGATCAGTGCATGATCAGTCACGTGATCAGTGCATGATCAGCCACGTGATCAGTGCATGATCAGCCACGTGATCAGTGCATGATCAGCCACGTGATCAGTGCATGATCAGCCACGTGATCAGTGCATGATCAGTCACGTGATCAGTGCATGATCAGCCACGTGATCAGTGCATGATCAGCCCGCGTGATCAGTGCATGATCAGCCACGTGATCAGTGCATGATCAGCCACGTGATCAGTGCATGATCATCACGTGATCAGTGCATGATCAGTGCATGATCAGTCATGATGATCAGTGCATGATCAGCATGCGTGATCAGTGCATGATCAGCCACGTGATCAGTGCATGATCAGTCACGTGATCAGTGCATGATCAGCCACGTGATCAGTGCATGATCAGCCACGTGATCAGTGCATGATCAGTCACGTGATCAGTGCATGATCAGCCACGTGATCAGTGCATGATCAGCCACGTGATCAGTGCATGATCAGCCACGTGATCAGTGCATGATCAGCCACGTGATCAGTGCATGATCAGCCACGTGATCAGTGCATGATCAGCCACGTGATCAGTGCATGATCAGCCACGTGATCAGTGCATGATCAGCCACGTGATCAGTGCATGATCAGTCACGTGATCAGTGCATGATCAGCCACGTGATCAGTGCATGATCAGCCACGTGATCAGTGCATGATCAGCCACGTGATCAGTGCATGATCAGCCACGTGATCAGTGCATGATCAGCCACGTGATCAGTGCATGATCAGTCACGTGATCAGTGCATGATCAGCCACGTGATCAGTGCATGATCAGCCACGTGATCAGTGCATGATCAGCCACGTGATCAGTGCATGATCAGCCACGTGATCAGTGCATGATCAGCCACGTGATCAGTGCATGATCAGCCACGTGATCAGTGCATGCGTCATCACGTGATCAGTGCATGATCAGCCACGTGATCAGTGCATGATCAGCCACGTGATCAGTGCATGATCAGCCACGTGATCAGTGCATGATCAGCCACGTGATCAGTGCATGATCAGCCACGTGATCAGTGCATGATCAGCCACGTGATCAGTGCATGATCAGCCACGTGATCAGTGCATGATCAGTCACGTGATCAGTGTATGATCAGCCACGTGATCAGTGCATGATCAGCCACGTGATCAGTGTGCGTGATCAGCCACGCATGCATGATCAGCCACGTGATCAGTGCATGATCAGCCACGTGATCAGTGCATGATCAGCCACGTGATCAGTGCATGATCAGTCACGTGATCAGTGTGCATGATCAGTGCGTGATCAGTGCACGTGATGATGATCAGTGCATGATCAGCCACGTGATCAGTGCATGATCAGCCACGTGATCAGTGCATGATCAGCCACGTGATCAGTGATGATCAGTGCATGATCAGTGCATGATCACGTGATCATGATGATCAGCACGTGATCAGTGCATGATCAGCCACGTGATCAGTGCATGATCAGCCACGTGATCAGTGCATGATCAGCCACGTGATCAGTGCATGATCAGTCACGTGATCAGTGCATGATCAGCCACGTGATCAGTGCATGATCAGCCACGTGATCAGTGCATGATCAGCACGTGATCAGTGCATGATCAGCCACGTGATCAGTGCATGATCAGCCACGTGATCAGTGCATGATCAGTCACGTGATCAGTGCATGATCAGCCACGTGATCAGTGCATGATCAGCCACGTGATCAGTGCATGATCAGTCACGTGATCAGTGCATGATCAGTCACGTGATCAGTGCATGATCAGCCACGTGATCAGTGCATGATCAGCCACGTGATCAGTGCATGATCAGCCACGTGATCAGTGCATGATCAGCCACGTGATCAGTGCATGATCAGCCACGTGATCAGTGCATGATCAGCCACGTGATCAGTGCATGATCAGTCACGTGATCAGTGCATGATCAGCCACGTGATCAGTGCATGATCAGCCACGTGATCAGTGCATGATCATCCGTGATCAGTCAGTGCATGTCAGCGATGATCAGTGCATGATCAGTCGCATCAGTGCATGATCAGCCACGTGATCAGTGCATGATCAGCCACGTGATCAGTGCATGATCAGTCACGTGATCAGTGCATGATCAGCCACGTGATCAGTGCATGATCAGCCACGTGATCAGTGCATGATCAGCCACGTGATCAGTGCATGATCAGCCACGTGATCAGTGCATGATCAGCCACGTGATCAGTGCATGATCAGCCACGTGATCAGTGCATGATCAGCCACGTGATCAGTGCATGATCAGCCACGTGATCAGTGCATGATCAGTCACGTGATCAGTGTGCATGAGATCAGTGCATGATCAGTGTGATCAGTGATCAGCCACGTGATCAGTGCATGATCAGTCACGTGATCAGTGCATGATCAGCCACGTGATCAGTGCATGATCAGCCACGTGATCAGTGCATGATCAGCACAGTCACGTGATCAGTGCATGATCAGTCACGTGATCAGTGCATGATCAGCCACGTGATCAGTGCATGATCAGCCACGTGATCAGTGCATGATCAGCCACGTGATCAGTGCATGATCAGCCATGTGATCAGTGCATGATCATGCGTGATCAGTGCATGATCAGCCACGTGATCAGTGCATGATCAGCCACGTGATCAGTGCATGATCAGCCACGTGATCAGTGCATGATCAGCCACGTGATCAGTGCATGATCAGCCACGTGATCAGTGCATGATCAGCCACGTGATCAGTGCATGATCAGCCACGTGATCAGTGCATGATCAGCCACGTGATCAGTGCATGATCAGCCACGTGATCAGTGCATGATCAGCCACGTGATCAGTGCATGATCAGCCACGTGATCAGTGCATGATCAGTGATCAGTGCGTGATCAGTGCATGATCAGCCACGTGATCACGTGTGCATGATCAGCCACGTGATCAGTGCATGATCAGCCACGTGATCAGTGCATGATCAGTCACGTGATCAGTGCATGATCAGCCACGTGATCAGTGCATGATCAGCCACGTGATCAGTGCATGATCAGCCACGTGATCAGTGCATGATCAGCCACGTGATCAGTGCATGATCAGCCACGTGATCAGTGCATGATCAGCCACGTGATCAGTGCATGATCAGCCACGTGATCAGTGCATGATCAGCCACGTGATCAGTGCATGATCAGTCACGTGATCAGTGCATGATCAGCCACGTGATCAGTGCATGATGATCAGCCACGTGATCAGTGCATGATCAGTCACGTGATCAGTGCATGATCAGCCACGTGATCAGTGCATGATCAGTCACGTGATCAGTGCATGATCAGCCACGTGATCAGTGCATGATCAGCCACGTGATCAGTGCATGATCAGTCACGTGATCAGTGCATGATCAGTGTGATCAGTGCATGATCAGCCACGTGATCAGTGCATGATCAGCCACGTGATCAGTGCATGATCAGTCACGTGATCAGTGCATGATCATGATCATGATCAGTCACGTGATCAGTGATCAGTGCATGATCAGCCGATCAGCCACGTGATCAGTGCATGATCAGCCACGTGATCAGTGCATGATCAGTCACGTGATCAGTGCATGATCAGCCACGTGATCAGTGCATGATCAGCCACGTGATCAGTGCATGATCAGCCACGTGATCAGTGCATGATCAGTCACGTGATCAGTGCATGATCAGCCACGTGATCAGTGCATGATCAGCCACGTGATCAGTGCATGATCAGCCACGTGATCAGTGCATGATCAGCCACGTGATCAGTGCATGATCAGTCACGTGATCAGTGCATGATCAGCCACGTGATCAGTGCATGATCAGCCACGTGATCAGTGCATGATCAGTCACGTGATCAGTCATGATCAGCCATGTCATGATGCATGATCAGCCACGTGATCAGTGCATGATCAGCCACGTGATCAGTGCATGATCAGCCACGTGATCAGTGCATGATCAGCCACGTGATCAGTGCATGATCAGTCGCGTGATCAGTGCATGATCAGATCACGTGATCAGTGCATGATCAGCCACGTGATCAGTGCATGATCAGCCACGTGATCAGTGCATGATCAGCCACGTGATCAGTGCATGATCAGCCACGTGATCAGTGCATGATCAGCCACGTGATCAGTGCATGATCAGCCACGTGATCAGTGCATGATCAGCCACGCGTGATCAGTGCATGATCAGCCACGTGATCAGTGCATGATCAGTCATCGTGATCAGTGCATGTGATCAGCCACGTGATCAGTGCATGATCAGCCACGTGATCAGTGCATGATCAGTCACGTGATCAGTGCATGATCAGCCGCGTGATCAGTGCATGATCAGCCACGTGATCAGTGCATGATCAGTCACGTGATCAGTGCATGATCAGCCACGTGATCAGTGCATGATCAGCCACGTGATCAGTGCATGATCAGTCACGTGATCAGTGCATGATCAGCCACGTGATCAGTGCATGATCAGCCACGTGATCAGTGCATGATCAGCCACGTGATCAGTGCATGATCAGCCACGTGATCAGTGCATGATCAGCCGTGATCAGTGCATGATCAGTCACGTGATCAGTGCATGATCAGCCACGTGATCAGTGCATGATCAGCCACGTGATCAGTGCATGATCATCCACGTGATCAGTGCATGATCGATCACGTGATCAGTGCATGATCAGTCACGTGATCAGTGCATGATCAGCCACGTGATCAGTGCATGATCAGCCACGTGATCAGTGCATGATCAGCCACGTGATCAGTGCATGATCAGTCATCGTGATCAGTGCATGATCAGTCACGTGATCAGTGCATGATCAGCCACGTGATCAGTGCATGATCAGCCACGTGATCAGTGCATGATCAGCCACGTGATCAGTGCATGATCAGCCACGTGATCAGTGCATGATCAGCCACGTGATCAGTGCATGATGATCAGCCACGTGATCAGTGCATGATCAGCCACGTGATGAGTGCATCAGTCACGTGATCAGTGCATGATCAGCCACGTGATCAGTGCATGATCAGCCACGTGATCAGTGCATGATCAGCCACGTGATCAGTGCATGATCAGCCACGTGATCAGTGCATGATCAGCCACGTGATCAGTGCATGATCAGCCACGTGATCAGTGCATGATCAGCCACGTGATCAGTGCATGATCAGCCACGTGATCAGTGCATGATCAGCCACGTGATCAGTGCATGATCAGCCACGTGATCAGTGCATGATCAGCCACGTGATCAGTGCATGATCAGATCAGTGCATGATCAGTGCAGTGATCAGCCACGTGATCAGTGCATGATCAGTCACGTGATCAGTGCATGATCAGTCACGTGATCAGTGCATGATCAGTCACGTGATCAGTGTATGATCAGCCACGTGATCAGTGCATGATCAGCCACGTGATCAGTGCATGATCAGTCACGTGATCAGTGCATGATCAGCCACGTGATCAGTGCATGATCAGCCACGTGATCAGTGCATGATCAGCCACGTGATCAGTGCATGATCAGCCACGTGATCAGCATGATGATCAGCCACGCGTGATCATGAGTGCATGATCAGCCACGTGATCAGTGCATGATCAGCCACGTGATCAGTGCATGATCACGCCACGTGATCAGCCACGTGATCAGTGTATGATCAGCCACGTGATCAGTGCATGATCAGGCACGTGATCAGTGCATGATCAGTCACGTTATCTCTACATGCGCAGTCAAGTTATCAGTGCATGATAGCTACGTGATCAGTGCATGATCAGCCACGTAATCAGTGCATGATCACCACGTGATCAGTGAATGATGAACCACGTTATCAGTGCATGCACAGTCACGTGTTCAGTGTATGATCAGCTTCTTGATCAGTGCATGATCAACCACGTGATCAGTGCATGATCACGCAGGTGAAGAGTGCATGATTAGTCACGTGATCAGTGTATGATAGCCAGCTTAACAGTGCATGATCAGCCACGAGATCAGTGCATGATCAGCCACGTGATCAGTGCATGATAGCCAGGTGATCAGTGCATGATCAGTCACGTGATTAGTGTATGATCTGTCACTTGATCAGTGTATGATATCCACGTGATCAGTTCATGCGCCGTCATGTGATCAGTGCATGATAGCTTCACGATCAGTGCATGATCAGCCACGTGATCAGTGCAAGATTGCCAAGTGATCAGTGCATGATTAGTTACGTGATCAATGTATGATTAGCCACGTGATTAGTGCATGATCAGCCACGTGATCAGTGCATGATCAGCCACGTGATTAGTGCATGATCAGCCACGTGATCAGTGCATGATCAGCCACGTGATGACTGCATGATACGCAACGTGATTAGTGCATTATCAGCCACGTGATCAGTGTATGATCAGCCACGTGATCAGTGCATGATCAGCCACGTGATCAGTGCATGCACAGTCACATGATCAGTGTACGATCAGCTTCATGATCATTGCATGATTAGTTACGTGATCAATGTATGATTAGCCACGTGATCAGTGCATGATATCCACGTGATCATTGCATGATCAGTCACGTGTTCATGGCATGCGCAGTCATGTGATCAGTGCATGACAGCTACACAATCAGTGCATAATCAGTCACGTGATCAAAGCATGGATCTGTCACGTGATCAGTGCATGATCAGGCCACGTGATCATTGCATGTTCATCCCATTGATCACGTGCATGCACAGTCAAGTGATCAGATCCTTACCGTGATCAGTGCATGGTCAGCC
>NW_027219079.1:0-3765 GCF_027580195.1 Bos mutus
GCCAGCTGGGCCCGCGACACCTGCACTGCTCGGCGCTGGCGATATTAAGCTGGCTGAGCCCGCGACACCTGCCTGCATGTCTGGCGATAATGAGCCGCAGCTGCAGGCCCACGACTGCCTGCCTGATTATCTGGCGATTGCTCATGGCGGAGCTGCGACACCTGCCTGCTCATCTGTGATTGTCGCCAGCTGAGCCGCCCGCGACGCCTACCTGCATCTGATTGATGCTCGACAGCTGGAGCGCGCGGCACTGGCCTGCTTCTGCTCTGTGTAATGTAAGCTGGCCTCGCGACACCTGCCCTCATCTGGCCCGAAAATCGCCAGCTGTGCGCGCTGACACCTGCCTGTTGTTTGGCAATGTCGCAAGCTGGGCATGGCGACACCGCCAGTTCATCTGGCCGTAATCGCCAGCTGAGCCGCGCGACACCTGCTCCGGCTCATCTCGCCAGCTGATAATCGCCAGCTTCCATCCTCGCCGTCACGAGAAAACCGCCAGCTCATGGCGGTGTTCAAGCTGGGCCCGTGACACCTGCCTGCTCCTGGCGATGTCGCAAGCTGAGCGCACTTTGACACCTGCCTGCTCATCTGCTTGATGTCGCCAGCTCAGCGCTTGCGACAGCTGCCTGCTCACCTGCTTGATAATAAATCCGCTGAGCCCGTGACACCTGACATTCATCATCTGTTCATGGCTGCCTACTAATGCGATGTCCAGCTGAACCGTCGACACCTGCCTGCTCATCTGGCGATAATCGACAGCAGAGCCGCGTGACACCTGCCTGTTCATCTGTTTGATAATTGACAGCTGAGCCGCGCGACACCTGCCTGATCATCTGCCTGATAAAAGCCAACCGAGCCCACCCGCGACACCTGCCTGTTCATCTGCTTGATGTCGCCAGCTGAGCGCGGGACACCTGCCTGCTCATCTTTTTGATAATCGACAGCTGAGCCGTGACACCTGCCTGCTCATCTTTTGACTATCACGAGGCTGAGCCGCCAGCGACACCTGCCTGCTCATCTGATTTATAATCGCCAGCTGGGCGCGCGACACCTGCCTGCTCATCTGCTTGATGTTGACACCTGAGCCCGTGACACCTGCCTGCTCATCTGCTTGATGTCGACAGCTGAGCCCCGCGACACCTGCCTGCTCATCTGCTTGATAATCGACCCAGCTGAGCGGCGGCGACACCTGCCTGCTCATCTGCTTGTTAATCGCCAGCTGAGCGTGCGTGACACCTGCCTGCTCATCTGTGTTGATAATCGCCAGCTGGGCCTGGCGACACCTGCCTGCTCATCTGCTTGATAATCCACAGCTGAGCCGTGCGACACCTGCCTGCTCATCTGCTTGATAATGGCCAGCTGAGCCGTGCGATACCTGCCTGCTCAGTCAGCCAGCGATAATCGCCAGCTGAACTGCGACACCTGCCTATTCATCTGGCCTGATGTGGCAAGCTGGGATCGACACCTGCCTGCTCATCTGGTTGAAGCAAATGAGCAGCTGGGCAGCGATAAGGACAGCTGCCTGCTCATCTGCCTGATTGTAAGCCAGCTGAGCCTCGTGACACCTGCCTGTTCATCTTTTTGATAATCGCCAGCTGGGCAGCGTGACACCACCAGCTCATCTGCCTGATAATGCGACAGCTGAGCCGGCGACACCTGCCTGCTCATCTGGCGATGTCGACAGCTGGGCCCGCGCGACACCTTCCTGCTCATCTGCTTGATAATCGACCCAGCTGAGCCGCGCGACTCCTGCCTTCTCATGCCTGATGTCGCCAGCTGAGCGTGCGACACCCTGCCTGCTCATCTGTGATAATACCGCCAGCTGGGCATTTGCGCCTGCCTCCCCTCTTCTGGCGATAAATCGCCAGCTGAGCCGCCCCACACCTGCCTGCTCATCTTTTCAATAATCGACAGCTGAGCCGCGCGATACCTGCCTGCTCATCTTTCTGATAATGCGCCAGCTGAGCACCGGCCGACACCTGCCTGCTCATCTGTGATAATCGACATGGCTGGGCTGGGGACACCTGCCTGCTCATCTGCTTGATAATCGACAGCTGAGCGCGCGACACCTGCCTGCTCATCTGTGGTAACTGGCGGCCCAGCAGAGCCCAGGTGACCCTGCCTGTTCATCTGTGATAATGCGACAGGTGAGCGTGTGCCTGCCTGCTCGCTCCTGTGGATAATCGCCAAGCTGAGCCGCGCGACACCTGCCTGCTGATCTGCTTGACTGTCGCCAGCTGGTGGGTGCGACACCAGCCTGATCATCTGTGATAATCGCCACGGCTGAGCCTGACACCTGCCTGCTCATCTTCTTGGTAATGGAAGCCACCAGAGCCCGCGACACATGCCTGCTCATCTGCTTGATAATCCCCAGCTGAGCCATGCGACACCTGTCTGTTCATCTCTTCATAATCGCGCCAGCGAGCGGCGTGGCACCTGCCTCCTCATCTGTGATAATCGACAGCTGAGCGCGTGCACCTGCCTGCTCATCTGGCAGTAATCCCAAGCTGGCAGCGCGACACCTGCCTGCTGATCTGCCTGATAATCGGCAGCTGAGCCGTTACAGCACCTGCCTGCTCATCTGTCTCCTAAGCTGGCGCTGGGCCGTGCGACCTGCCTGCTCATCTTTGATGTCGCCAGCTGAGGCGGCGCGACACCTGCCTATCATCTGTGATAATGGCAGCTGATCCACGACACCTGCCTCCCTCATCTGCTTGATGTGACAGCTGAGCCGCTTGCGACACCTGCCTGCTCATCTGCTGATAATCGCCAGCTGAGCAGCGTGACACCTGCCTATTCATCTGCCTGATGTGCCAGCTGAGCCAGCGCATTGCCTGCCTGCTCATCTGTGTGTCGCCAGCTGAGGCCCGACACCTGCCTGCTCATCTGCCTGATAATCCCAAAGCTGGACCGCGACACCTGCCTGCTCATCTGTGATAATGCCAGCTGAGCCACAGGACACCTGCCTGCTCATCTGCCTGATACTATCAGCTGAGCGCGACGCCTGCTCATGTGTGATCATCTGAAGCTTGACGCGACTCCTGCTCTCTTCTGCTTGAGCCTCACGACGCCTGCCTCCTCATCTGTGATGGCTGACAGCTGAGCCCGCAGACCTGCCGGCTCATCTCTTGATAATCGACAGCCAGGCACAGCGACCTCATGCCTGCTCATGTGCATGATAATCAAATCTGCATGGTTTACCCGGCTCATCTGCTTGATGTGTGACAGCTGAGCTGCGCGTTACCTGCCTGTTCTTCTGCTTGATAATGCGCCAGCTGAGCGGCGTGAGCACCTGCCTGCACATCTTTTCAATAATCGACAGATGAGCGCGTGATACACCTACTCATCATTTTTGATGTCACCAGCTGAGCGCCGCGCGACACATCTGCTCATCTCTGCTGATATCGCCAGCTGAGCCTGCGGGACACCTGCCTGCTGTCTGCTTCATAATCTGCAGCTGACCATTGCGACACCTGCCTGTTCATCTGCTTGATAATCAAAAAGCTGGTTGTTGACACCTGCCTGCTCATCTGCTTGATAATCGCCAGCTGAGCCGCACGACACCTGCCTGCTCATCTGTGATAATCGCCAGCTGGGCGGCGGCGACACCTGCCTGCTCATCTGTGACTGTGGCCAGCTGAGCGCGCGACACCTGCCTGTTCATCTGCTTGATAATCGAAAGCTGAACCCCGCGACACCTGCCTGCTCATCTGTGATATCACCAGCTGCAGCGCGCGACACCTGCCTGTTCTTCTGCTTGACTGTGGC
>NW_027219080.1:0-9883 GCF_027580195.1 Bos mutus
TCAACCCGTGATCAGTGCATGATCAGCCCACGTGATCAGTGCATGATCAGCCGTGATCAGTGCATGATCAGGCGCGTGATCAGTGCATGATCAGTCCGCGTGATCAGTGCATGATCAGCCGCGTGATCAGTGCATGATCATCAGTGCGTGTGATCAGTGCATGATCAGCCGCGTGATCAGTGCATGATCAGCAGCGCGTGATCAGTGTGCATGATCAGCCACGTGATCAGTGCATGATGCGTGATCAGTGCATGATCAGCGTGATCAGTGCATGATCAGTCGCGTGCATGATCGTGATCAGTGTGCGTGATCAGTGCATGATCAGCCGTGTGATCAGTGCATGATCAGCCGTGATCAGTGCATGATCAGTCACGTGATCAGTGCATGATCAGCCACGTGATCAGTGCATGATCAGGTGTCGTGATCAGTGCATGATCAGTCAGCCACGTGATCAGTGCATGATCAGCCGCGTGATCATCATGCATGATCAGATCACGTGATCAGTGCATGATCAGCCACGTGATCAGTGCATGATCATCGCGTGATCAGTGCATGATCAGCCGCGTGATCAGTGCATGATCAGCCACGTGATCAGTGCATGATCAGCCACGTGATCAGTGCATGATCAGTCGCGTGATCAGTGCATGATCAGCCGCGTGATCAGTGCATGATCAGTCCCGTGATCAGTGCATGATCAGTCACGTGATCAGTGCATGATCAGCCGCGTGATCAGTGCATGATCAGCCCGTGATCAGTGCATGATCAGCGTGATCAGTGCATGATCAGCCGCGTGATCAGTGCATGATCAGCCACGTGATCAGTGCATGATCAGCCATGTGATCAGTGCATGATCAGTCGCCAGTGCATGATCAGCCACGTGATCAGTGCATGATCAGCCCGTGATCAGTGCATGATCAGCGCGTGATCAGTGCATGATCAGCCACGTGATCAGTGCATGATCAGTCCGCGTGATCAGTGCATGATCAGCCGCGTGATCAGTGCATGATCAGCCACGTGATCAGTGCATGATCAGCGTGCGTGATCAGTGCATGATCAGTGCGTGTGATCAGTGCATGATCAGCCGCGTGATCAGTGCATGATCAGCGCGTGTGATCAGTGTGATCAGCCACGTGATCAGTCATGCGTCATCGTGTGTGCATGATCAGTCGCGTGATCAGTGCATGATCGCGTGATCATCGCGTGATCAGTGCATGATCAGCCATCGTGATCAGTGCATGATCAGTCGCGTGATCAGTGCATGATCAGTCGCGTGATCAGTGCATGATCAGCGCGTGATCAGTGCATGATGATCGTGATCCCGTGATCAGTGCATGATCAGTGTGTCGCGTGATCAGTGCATGATCAGTGCGTGATCAGTGCATGATGCGTGTCAGTCGCGTGATCAGTGCATGATGAGTCACGTGATCAGTGCATGATCGTGATCAGTGTGCGTGATGTGTGCATGATCAGCATGCGTGATCAGTGCATGATCGTGTCGCGTGATCAGTGCATGATCAGTGCGTGTGATCAGTGCATGATGTGCGTGTGATCAGTGCATGATCAGCCGTGATCAGTGCATGATCAGCCGCGTGATGATGTGCATGATCGGTGCGTGATCAGTGCATGATCAGCCGCGTGATCAGTGCATGATCAGCCGCGTGATCAGTGCATGATCAGTCGTGATGTGTGTGCATGATCAGTGCGTGATCAGTGCATGATCAGCCGCGTGATCAGTGCATGATCAGCCGCGTGATCAGTGCATGATCAGCCGCGTGATCAGTGCATGATCAGATCCATCGTGATCAGTGCATGATCAGCGTGATCAGTGCGTGATCAGTGCGTGATCATGTGTGTGATCAGTGTGCATGATCATGATCAGTGTCAGTGATCAGTCATGTCAGTGCGTGATCATCAGTCAGATCGTGATCAGTGCATGATCAGCCGCGTGATCAGTGCATGATCAGCCCCGTGATCAGTGCATGATCAGTGCGTGATCAGTGTGCATGATCAGCCGCGTGATCAGTGCATGATCAGGTCGCGTGATCAGTGCATGATCAGCCGCGTGATCAGTGCATCATCAGTCGTGTGATCAGGTGCATGATCATGTGCATCAGTGCATGATCAGTGCGTGATCAGTGCATGATCAGCCGCGTGATCAGTGCATGATCAGTGCGTGATCAGTGCATGATCAGTCGTGATCAGCATGCGTGATCAGTCATGATCAGATCAGCGTGATCAGTGCATGATCAGTGCGTGATCAGTGCATGATCAGTCGCGTGATCAGTGTGATCAGTGCGTGATCAGTGCATGATCAGCGTGATCGTGATGCATGATCAGTGCGTGATCAGTGCATGATCAGCCGCGTGATCAGTGCATGATCAGCGCGTGATCAGTGCATGATCAGTCGCGTGATCAGTGCATGATCAGCCGCGTGATCAGTGCATGATCAGTCGCGTGATCAGTGCAGTGTGTGATCAGTCATCGTGATCAGTGCATGATCAGCCGCGTGATCAGTGCATGATCAGCCGCGTGATCAGTGTGATGTGTCGATCGCGTGATCAGTGCATGATCAGTGCGTGATCAGTGCATGATCAGCCGCGTGATCATCAGTGCGTGAGTCGTGATCATGATCATGCGTGATCGCGTGATGATCATGTGCATGATCAGTCCGCGTGATCAGTGCATGATCAGTCGCGTGATCAGTGCATGATCAGCCGCGTGATCAGTGCATGATCAGCCGCGTGATCAGTGCATGATCAGCCCGCGTGATCAGTGCATGATCAGCCGCGTGATCAGTGCATGATCAGTCGCGTGATCAGTGTGCATGATCAGCCACGTGATCAGTGCATGATCAGTCGCGTGATCAGTGCATGATCAGTGTCGCGTGATCAGTGCATGATCAGTCACGTGATCAGTGTGCATGATCAGTCGCGTGATCAGTGCATGATCATCCGTGTGATCAGTGCATGATCAGCCGCGTGATCAGTGCATGATCAGCCCGTCAGTCATGTGTGCATGATCAGCCCGTGATCAGTGCATGATGCATGTGCCGCGTGATCAGTGCATGATCAGTCGTCGTGATCAGTGATGATGCATGATCATGCGTGATCAGTGCATGATCAGTCCGTGTGATCAGTGCATGATCAGATGCGTGATCAGTGCATGATCAGTGCGTGATCAGTGCATGATCAGTGTGCGTGATCAGTGCGCGTGATCAGCCGCGTGATCAGTGCATGATCAGTGCGTGATCAGTGCATGATCAGCCGTGCGTGATCAGTGCATGATCAGTCCGCGTGATCAGTGCATGATCAGTCGCGTGATCAGTGCATGATCAGCCGCGTGATCAGTGCATGATCAGTCGCGTGATCAGTGCATGATCAGTCGTGTGATCAGTGCATGATCAGTGTGATCAGTGCGTGATCAGTGCATGATCAGTGCGTGATCAGTGCATGATCAGTGATGCGTGATCAGTGCATGATCAGTGCGTGATCAGTGCATGATCAGTGCGTGATCAGTGCATGATCATCGTGATCAGTGTCGTGATCAGTGCATGATCCGTGATGATCGTGATCAGTGCATCGTGATCATCGTGATCAGTGCATGTGATCATGCATCGTCACGTGTGATCGTGATCATCGTGATCACGTGATCAGTGCATGATCAGTGCGTGTGATGATGTGCATGATCAGTGCGTGTGATCAGTGCATGATCAGCCACGTGATCAGTGCATGATCAGCCGCGTGATCAGTGCATGATCAGCCGCGTGATCAGTGTGCATGATCAGCCGCGTGATCAGTGCATGATCATGCGTGATCAGTGTGCATGATCAGTGCGTGATCAGTGCATGATCAGCAGTGCGTGATCGTGTGCATGATCAGATCGCGTGATCAGTGCATGATCAGCCGCGTGATCAGTGCATGATCAGTGCGTGATCAGTGCATGATCAGCGCGTGATCAGTGCATGATCAGTCAGCGTGATGTGTGCATGATCAGTGCGTGATCAGTGCATGATCAGTGTGCGTGATCAGTGCATGATCAGTGCGTGATCAGTGCATGTGTGATCAGTGCGTGATCAGTGCATGATCAGTCGCGTGATCGTGTGCATGATCGTGCGTGATCAGTGCATGATCAGCCCGCGTGATCAGTGCATGATCAGCCACGTGATCAGTGCATGATCAGTCAGCCGTGTGATGTGATCAGTCGTGTGATCAGTGCATGTGATCAGTGCATGTGATCGTGAGTCGTGATCAGTGATCGCGTGATCGTGTGCATGATCAGTGCGTGCGTGATCATGTCATCATGATCATGATCGTGATGTGATCAGTGCATGATCGTCGCGTGATGTGTGTGCATGATCGTGTCGTGCGTGATCAGTGCATGATCAGGTCGCGTGATCGTGTGCATGATGCAGTGCGTGTGTGTGCGCGTCAGTCGCGTGTGATCAGTGTGATCAGTGTGTGATCAGTCGTGATCAGCCGTGATCAGTGCATGATCAGCCGCGTGATCAGTGCATGATCAGCCGCGTGATCAGTGCATGATCAGTGCGTGATCAGTGCATGATCAGTGCGTGATCAGTGCATGATCAGTGTGCGTGATCAGTGTGCATGTGCGTGATCAGTGCGTGATCAGTGCATGATCAGCGCGTGATCAGTGCATGATCAGCCGCGTGATCAGTGCATGATTCAGCCACGTGATCAGTGCATGATCGTGATCGTGATCAGTGCATGTGATCAGTGCGTGATCATGTGCAGTGATGATCAGTCGTGTGATCAGTGCATGATCAGCCGCGTGATCAGTGTGTGATCAGTGCGTGATCAGTGCATGATCAGCCGCGTGATCAGTGCATGATCAGTCATGTGTGATGTGTGATCAGTGCGTGATGTGATCAGTGTGATGATCAGTCGTGATCATGTGCATGATCAGTGCGTGATCAGTGTGATCAGCCGTGATCAGTGCATGATCAGTGCGTGATCAGTGCATGATCAGTGCGTGATCAGTGCATGATCAGCAGTGCGTGATCAGTGCATGATCAGTGCGTGATCAGTGCATGATCAGCCGCGTGAGTGCATGATCAGTGCGTGATCAGTGCATGATCAGATCATGCGTGATCAGTGCATGATCAGCCGCGTGATCAGTGCATGATCGTGATCGTGTGAGTGTGCATGATCAGTCGCGTGATCGTGATCAGTGCATGATCAGCCCGTGATCAGTGCATGATCATCGTGATCCGTGTGTGTGTGCAGTCATGATCGTGATCAGTGTGTGATCAGTGCGTGATCGTGTCGCGTGATGATGCATGATCAGTCGCGTGATCAGTGCATGATCAGTGCGTGATGTGCATGATCGCGTGATCAGTGTGTGATGTGTGTGCGTGATCAGTGCATGATGATCAGTCATGTGCGTGATCAGTGATCAGTGTGATCAGTGCGTGATCAGTGCGTGATGATCAGCCACGTGATCAGTGCATGATCAGTCGTGATCAGTCAGTGTGCATGATCAGGCGCGTGATAAGTGATAATCCAAGTCCACCTGATCTGTGCATGATCATCCCACGTGATCACTGTATCATTCAGATTGTCACTGTATTTTCCAGTGTGTAGTTAGCCTCGTGATCAGTGTGCATGAACAGTCGTGATCGTGCATGATCAGTCATGTGATCAGTGTATCGCCATTAGCCGTATTAGTGCATGCGCAATAGTGCGTGATCTGTATGATCAGTCACGTGATCACTGTATGACAGCCATATGACTCAGTGCATGATAGCCAGGTGATCAGTGTATGAACAGCCGCGTGATCAGTGCATGATCAGTCATGTGATCCGTGCATGATAGTCGTGATCAGTGCATGATAGCCCGCGTGATCAGTGCATGCGCGGTACCTGATCTGTGCTGATCCAGTCAAGTGATCACTGCATGATCAACCATATGATCCAGTGCGCATTAGCCCGCGTGATCCTGCACTAAACGCGCCGTGTGATCAGTGCCTACGGTCATGTGATCCAGTGCATGCTAGCCTCGTGATCAGTGCGCGATACCGCGTGATCTGTGCATGATCGGTCGAAGTGATCAGCAATATTCAGCACACGTGATCACTCCAATGATAGCCGCCTGATCAGTTACTGATCCAGCTCGCGTGATCGCTGTGTGATCAGCCGCGCCAGTCGGGGCTTGCGGTGGCCGCGTGATTCGGTGCGCAGTAGCCCGCGTGATCGGTGCGCCCGGTCAGCCACGTCTTCGGTGCGCCGATAGCCGCGTGATCGGTGCATGATAGCCGCGTGATCTGTGCGCGATCAGCAGGTGATCAGTGGCGGTAATCGATGATCAGTGAATGTGATCAGCCACGTGATCAGTGCGCAACGAGCCCGTGGTCAGTGCGCGATCAGTCATGTGATCAGTGCGCGATCAGCAACGTGATCAGTGCAGGATATACGCAGTCACTCCATGATAGCCACCTGATCTGTGCGCGATTTGTCACGTGTCACTGTACCAGTATCCACGTGATCAGTGCATGATCAGATCGCGTGATCAGTGCATGATCATCAGTGCGTGATCAGTGCGTGATCAGTCATGTGATCAGTGCATGATCAGATGATGCGTGATCAGTGCATGATCAGCCACGTGATCAGTGCATGATCAGCCGCGTGATCAGTGCATGATCAGTGCGTGATCAGTGCATGATCAGTCCGCGTGATCAGTGCATGATCATCGCGTGATCAGTGCATGATCAGCATCGTGATGTGTGTGATCATGCGTGATCAGTGTGTGTGATGTGCGTGATCAGTGCATGATCATGCGTGATCGCGTGATCGCGTGATCGTGTGCATGATCAGCCACGTGATCAGTGCATGATCAGCCCCGTGATGAGTGCATCAGTGCATGATCAGTGCGTGATCAGTGCATGATCAGTCAGTCGTCGTGATCAGTGCATGATCAGTGCGTGATCGTGATCAGTGATCAGTGCATGATCGCCGTGCGTGATCAGTGTGTGATCAGTCATCGCATGTGCATCAGTGCGTGATCAGTCAGCGTGATGTGATGAGTCAGTGTGCGTGATCAGTGCATGCATGATCAGTCGTGATCAGTGCATGATCAGCCACGTGATCGTGTGCATGATCAGTCGCGTGATCAGTGCATGATCAGCCGTGCGTGATCAGTGCATGATCAGTCCGCGTGATCAGTGCATGATCAGCCCGTGATCAGTGCGTGATGTGCGTGATGCGTGATCAGTGCGTGATCGTCAGTGCGTGATCAGTGCATGATCAGTGCGTGATCAGTGTGTGATCAGTGTCGTGATCAGTGCGTGATCAGATCGCGTGATCAGTGCATGATCGTGTGCGTGATCAGTGCATGATGTCGCGTGATCGTGTGTCATGATCGTGTGCGTGATCAGTGTGCATGATCAGCCCGTGATCAGTGCATGATCAGCCAATCAGTGTGCATGATCAGCCGCGTGATCAGTGCGTGATCAGCGTGATCAGTGATCAGTGATCGTGATCGTGTGCATGATCAGTGCGTGATCGTGTGCATGATCATGCCCGCGTGCGTGTGTGTGATCAGTGTGCGTGATCAGTGCGTGATCAGTGCGCGTGATCAGTGCATGATCAGCCGCGTGATCAGTGCATGATCAGCCGCGTGATCAGTCAGTGCATGATCAGTGTGCGTGATCAGTGCGTGATCAGTGCGTGATCAGTGCATGATCAGCATGTCGTGATGTGTGCATGATCAGCCGCGTGATCGTGTGCATGATCAGTGCGTGATCAGTGCATGATCAGCCGCGTGATCAGTGCATGATCAGTGCGTGATCAGTGCATGATCAGCCGCGTGATCAGTGCATGATCAGTCAGTCGTGATCAGTCAGTCGTGATCAGTGTGTGTGATCAGTGATCATGTGATCAGTGCGTGTGATCAGTGTGTGATCATCGTGATCAGTGCATGATCGTCCACGTGATCAGTGCATGATCAGTCGTGATCAGTGCATGATCAGCCACGTGCGTGAGTGTGCATGATCGTGATCCGTGATCAGTGCATGATCACGTGATCATGCATGATCCGTGCGTGATCAGTGCGTGATCAGCATCGTGATCAGTGCATGATCAGCATACGTGCGTGATCAGTGCATGATCAGTGCACGTGATCAGTGCATGATCAGTGTGCGTGTGCATGTGCATGATCAGCAGTGCGTGATCAGTGCGTGATCAGTCCATCGTGATCAGTCATGTGATCATCCCGCGTGATCAGTGCATGATCAGTGCGTGATCAGTGCATGATCAGCCGCGTGATCAGTGATCAGCATGATCAGTCGTGTGAGTCAGTGCATGATCAGTCGCGTGATCAGTGCATGATCAGTGCGTGATCAGTGCGTGCCGTGATCAGTGTGATCGTGCATGATCAGTGCGTGATCAGTGCATGATCAGTGCGTGATCAGTGCATGATGATCGCGTGATCAGTGCATGATGCGTGCGTGATCAGTGCATGATCAGCCACGTGATCAGTGCATGATCAGCCACGTGATCAGTGCATGATCAGCCGCGTGATCAGTGATGATCGTGATCGCGTGATCAGTGCATGATCAGTGCGTGATCGTGTGCATGATCAGTCATCGTGATCAGTGCATGATCAGCCGCGTGATCAGTGCATGATCAGTGTGCGTGATCAGTGCATGATCAGCCGCGTGATCAGTGCATGATCAGCCGCGTGATCAGTGCATCATCAGCCGTGCGTGATCAGTGCATGATCATGATCACGTGATCAGTGCATGATCAGTCAGCATGCGTGATCAGTGCATGATCAGCCGCGTGATCAGTGCGTGATGATCAGTGCGTGATCAGTGCATGATCAGTGCGTGATCAGTGCATGATCAGTGCGTGATCAGTGCATGATCAGTCGCGTGATCAGTGCATGATCAGCCGCGTGATCAGTGCATGATCAGCCGTGCGTGATGTGTGCATGATCAGTGCGTGATCAGTGCATGATCAGTGATCGTGATCAGTGCATGATCAGCGTGCGTGATCCCAGTTCATGATAGCCCGCGTAGACAGTGCGCAGTAGCCCGTGATCTGTGCATGATCAGTCAAGTGATCAGTGCATGATCGCGCGTGATCACTGTAGGATCAGCCACCTTATCTGTGCATGATCAGTCACATGATCAGTACATGCATCCACGTGATCAGTGCATGAGGCCTCGTGATCGGTGGCCTTGAACAGTCGCGTGATCAGTGCATGATCAGTCATGCGATCCAGTGCGCAATGCGTGATCAGTGCACTTGTGTACGTGATCTGTGCGCGTCGTCGCGTGATCATTGGCGTGATCAGCCACGTGATCGGTGCATGATAGCCGCGTGATCAATGCATGAGCGAATGCGTGATCGAATGCATGATCAGCCACGTGATCACTCTGTATTAGCCACCTGATCATTGCATGATCAGTCAAGTGATAATGTATGATCAGCCATATGATCCAGTGCATGATAGTCACGCATTGATCGGTGCATTATCAGTCGCGTGATCGGTGCATCAGTGCGTGATCAGTGCATGATCATGCGTGATCAGTGCATGATCATCCGCGTGATCGTGTGCGTGATCAGTGCATCGTGAGTGCATGATCAGCCCGTGATCAGTGCATGATCAGCCACGTGATCAGTGCGTGATCAGTGCATGATCAGTGCGTGATCATCATGCGTGTCAGTGTCATCAGTGCATCAGTGCGTGATCAGTGCGTGATCAGTGCATGATCAGTGTGATCAGTGTGATCAGTGCACGTGATCAGTGCGTGATCAGTGTGTGCGTGTGTGCGCGTGATGTGTGCATGTCAGATCGCGTGATCAGTGCATGATCAGCCGCGTGATCAGTGCGCGATCAGCCACGTGATCAGTGCAGCCTCGTGA
>NW_027219081.1:0-17181 GCF_027580195.1 Bos mutus
CTGTATTTGGAACCTGGGTTTTTCGAGCGATGCATGCGGAAAAACTGCCCCCGTGTTGACTTCATTCACAGGGTGGAGTTGGAGAGGTGTCGGGCATGAGTTCTTCTCAAGGGACCGGGAAATCGGGGTCCCTACGGAATGTGGAACCACCCACGAGGCCACGTCTGGAATGTCTTCGTGAGACCCGGCCTCATCCTGAGTGCGACCGGAAGGTCGGGAACCCCTTCCAGACAAAGCAGGGAGTCGACCCTCCTGTCCAGATCAGGAGGAGAAAGGGCTCAGAGGAGGGGTGCGGGAAAACCTCAGTGTTCCTCTAAGGGAGCGGGATTTTGGGAACTTTGTGGAGTCGCATCAAGGGTGCCAAGTTCCTAACGTGGGACTTCTCTGAGGCGCTGGCGAAAGGGCTTCATCTTGCGATGGCAGAGCCACGTGGTTTTTTTTCTCGATTCTGGCGGGATTCTCGAGAGTTCTGACAGGAATTCAGGCTGCCTCTTGTGTTGGCCCAGGCAAGTCAATCTTCCATTCGAGTTGCGAAGGAAAGCTGGGGATTGCTCTCAGTGACTGCAGGGCCAATAGACCTCATCTAGGCTTGTGTCCAGAAGCCAATGTTCCTCTCCAGGGCGACAGGGATCTCAGGGTTGCATTCCAGACGCACTGGGAGACAGGCATTCATCTGAGTGGAAGCAAAGAGCCCGCTCTGCTCTCGAATCGCGGGTATCTCTTGGAGCTCACTGGGTGGACTCAAGGAGTCAAGCCTCCTGGCGTTTGGTGTTCTCGGGGTTGTTCTCGGTGGCAGCCCCAGTTTCTCGGTTTCTCACGAGTACGGCGGCGAGGTCAGTGAGCCTCTCGTGGGGCGCCAGGGAAGTCGGGTCTCCATGCGAGTGGCGAGGGGGAGCGCGTCACTGCTCCCGAGCCATGGTAGGGGAATCTGGCCTCGAGACGTGTTGAAGAAGGTCTCTCGAGGTCTTTCTCGGGTTGAGGCAGGAAACCCTGGGTTCCCTCGACTTGTGCAGGTGACCTCAGGGGGGCTTCTCATGGTGGCTCTGAGAAGCCAGGAAACTGGAGGTGGGAGGGCCTCTCGGGACCCCACTGGGTTTGGTGCATTGGAAGAGGGCCTCATCTCCAGTTGAGGCAGGAACCGCAGGGTACCTCTGATTTCAGACTCCGATCGCAGGGTCCCTGCAGACTGGGGACAGGAGAGTCAGGCCTCGTCTTGGGTTGAGGCATGGAACTCCGCTTGCCTCTCGAGAATGTCCCGGGGAGAGGCGCAGCATGTGAGCTGTATTTGGAACCTGGGGTTTTCCGAGCGATGCGGAAAAACTGCCCCTTCGTGTTGACTTCATTCACAGGGTGGAGTTGGAGAGGTGTCGGGCATCAGGTTCTTCTCAGAGGGACGGGAAATCGGGAGTCCCTCGGAATGTGGAACCACCCACGAGGCCACGTCTGGAATGTCTTCGTGAGACCGGCCTCATCCTGAGGTGCGACCCGGAAGGTCGGAACCCCTTCCAGACAAAGCAGGAGTCGACCCTCCTGTCCAGATCAGGGAGGAGAAAGAGGCTCAGAGGAGGGTGCGGAAAACCTCAGTGTTCCTCTCGAGGGGACCGGGATTTGAGGGAACTTTGTGGGTCGCATCAAGGGTGCCAAGTGCCCTTTCGACCTCAATTCCTAACGTGGGACTTCTCCTGAGGCGCTGGGCGGAAGGGCTTCATCTTGCGATGGTGGGAGCCACGTGGTTTTCTCGAGATTCTGGCGGGATTCTCGAGTTCTGACGAGAATTCAGGCTGCCTCTTGTGTTGGCCCAGGCAAGTCAATCTTCCATTCGAGTTGCGAAGAAGAAAGCTGGGGATTGCTCTCGAGTGACTGCAGGGCCAATAGACCTCATCTAGGCTTGTGTCCAGAAGCCAATGTTCCTCTCCAGGGGCGACAGGGATCTCGGGGTTGCATTCCAGGCGCACCGGGGAGACAGGCATTCATCTCAGTGGAAGCAAAGAACCCGCTCTGCTCTCGAATCGTGACGGGTATCTCTTGGAGCTCACTGGGTGGACTCAAGGAGTCAAGCCTCCTGAGGCGTTTGGAGAGAGGTCGCGAGATTGGTCTCTAGGCCATGCAGGAGGCGAAGGCCCTCATCTCTCGATGTGGGGAATCTCGGGGTTGTTCTCGGCGGCGGCCCCAGTGTGCGGTTTCTCACAGTGCGGCGGCGGTCAGTGAGCCTCTCGTGGGGCGCCAGAAGTCGGGTCTCCATGCAGTGGCGAGGGGCGTAGCGTCACTGCTCCCGAGCCATGGTAGGGAATCTGGCCTCGAGGCGTGTTGAAGAAGGTCTCTCGGGTCTTTCTCGGGTTGAGGCAGGAAACCCTGGGTTCCCTCGACTTGTGCAGGTGACCTCAGGGGCTTCTCATGGTGGCTCTGAGAAGCCAGAAACTGGAGGTGGGAGGGCCTCTCAGGACCCCACTGGGTTTTGGTGCATTGGAAGAGGCCTCATCTCCAGTTGAGGCAGGAACTCAGGGTACCTCTGATTTCAGACTCCGATCCCAGGGGTCCCTGCAGACTGGGGACAGGAGAGTCAGGCCTCGTCTTGGGTTGAGGCATGGAACTCCGCTTGCCTCTCGAGATGTCCCGGGGAGAGAGGCGCTTGTCGAGCTGTATTTGGAACCTGGGGTTTTTCCGAGCGATGCGGAAAAACTGCCCCTTCGTGTTGACTTCATTCACAGGGTGGAGTTGGAGAGGTGTCCGGGCATCGGGTTCTTCTCAAGGGGACGGGAAATCGGGGTCCCTACGGAATGTGGAACCACCCACGAGGCCCGTCTGGAATGTCTTCGTGAGACCCGGCCTCATCCTGAGGTGCGACGGAAGGTCGGAACCCCTTCCAGACAAAGCAGGGAGTCGACCCTCCTGTCCAGATCAGGAGGAGAAAGGAGCTCAGAGGAGGGTGCGGAAAGCCTCAGTGTTCCTCTCGAGGAGACCGGGATTTTGGGGAACTTTGGGTCGCATCAAGGGTGCCAAGTGCCCTTTCGACCTCAATTCCTAACGTGGGACTTCTCCTGAGGCGCTGTGGCGGCAAAAAGGGCTTCATCTTGCGATGGCAGAGCCACGTGGTTTTTTTCTCGAGTTCTGGCGGGATTCTCGAGTTCTGACGGGAATTCAGGCTGCCTCTTGTGTTGGCCCAGGCAAGTCAATCTTCCATTGAGTTGCGAAGGAAAGCTGGGGATTGCTCTCAGTGACTGCAGGGCCAATAGACCTCATCTAGGCTTGTGTCCAGAAGCCAATGTTCCTCTCCAGGGCGACAGGGATCTCGGGGTTGCATTCCAGGCGCACCGGGGAGACAGGCATTCATCTCAGTGGAAGCAAAACCCCGCTCTGCTCTCGAATCGCGGCGGGTATCTCTTGGAGCTCACTGGGTGGACTCAAGGAGTCAAGCCTCCTGGGCGTTTGGAGAGGTCGCGAGATTGGTCTCTAGGCCATGCAGGAGGCGAAGGCCCTCATCTCTCGATGGCGGGAATCTCGGGGTTGTTCTCGGCGGCCCCAGTGTGCGGTTTTTCTCACAGTGCGGTGGCGAGGTCAGTGAGCCTCTCGTGGGGCGCCAGGAAGTCGGGTCTCCATGCGGTGGCGAGGGGGGCGCGTCATTGCTCCCGAGCCATGGTAGGGAATCTGGCCTCGGGCGCGTTGAAGAAGGTCTCTCGAGGTCTTTCTCGGGTTGAGGCAGAAACCCTGGGTTCCCTCGACTTGTGCAGGTGACCTCAGGGGGCTTCTCATGGTGGCTCTGAGAAGCCAGGGAAACTGGAGGTGGGAGGGCCCTCTCAGGACCCCACTGGGTTTAGTGCATTGGAAGGGCCTCATCTCCAGTTGAGGCAGGAACAGGGTACCTCTGATTTCAGACTCCGATGCATAGGGGTCCCTGCAGACTGGGGACAGGAGAGTCAGGCCTCGTCTTGGGTTGAGGCATGGAACTCCGCTTGCCTCTCGAGATGTCCCGGGGGAGAGAGGCGCTTGTCGAGCTGTATTTGGAACCTGGGGTTTTCCCGAGCGATGCGGCGGAAAAACTGCCCTTTCGTGTTGACTTCATTCACAGGGTGGAGTTCGGAGAGTGTCCGGGCGCCGGGTTCTTCTCAAGGGGACCGGGAAATCGGGGTCCCTCTGGAATGTGGAACCACCCACGAGGCCACGTCTGGAATGTCTTCGTGAGACCCGGCCTCATCCTGAGTGCGACCGGAAGGTCAGAGACCCCTTCAGACAAAGCAGGGAGTCGACCCTCCTGTCCAGATCAGGAGGGAAAAAGAGCTCAGAAGGAGGGTGCGGAAAACCTCAGTGTTCCTCTCGAGGAGACCGGGATTTGAGGAACTTTGTGGGTCGCATCAAGGGTGCCAAGTGCCCTTTCGACCTCCAATTCCTAACGTGGGACTTCTCTGAACGCTGTGGCGGAAAGGGCTTCATCTTGCGATGGCAGAGCCACGTGGTTTCTCGATTCTGGCGGCGGGATTCTCGAGGTTTCTGACCAGGGGAATTCAGGCTGCCTCTTGTGTTGGCCCAGGCAAGTCAATCTTCCATTCGAGTTGCGAGAAGGAAAGCTGGGCATTGCTCTCGAGTGACTGCAGGGCCAATAGACCTCATCTAGGCTTGTGTCCAGAAGCCAATGTTCCTCTCCAGGGCGACAGGGATCTAGGGGGTTGCATTCCAGGCGCACCGGGGAGACAGGCATTCATCTCAGTGGAAGCAAAGAACCCGCTCTGCTCTCGAATCGACGCAGGTATCTCTTGGAGCTCACTGGGTGGACTCAAGGAGTCAAGCCTCCTGAGCGTTTGGAGAGAGGTCAGCGAGATTGGTCTCTAGGCCATGCAGGAGGCGAAGGCCCTCATCTCTCGATGCGGGGGAATCTCGGGGTTGTTCTCGTGGCGGCCCCAGTGTGCGGTTTCTCACGAGTCCGCTCCGGGCGAGGTCAGTGAGCCTCGTGGGGCGCCAGAAGTCGGGTCTCCATGCAGTGGCGAGGGGGCAGCGTCACTGCTCCCGAGCCATGGTAGGGAATCTGGCCTCGAGGCGTGTTGAAGAAGGTCTCGAGGGTCTTTTCGGGTTGAGGCAGGAAACCCTGGGTTCCCTCGACTTGTGCAGGTGACCTCAGGGGCTTCTCATGGTGGCTCTGAGAAGCCAGGGAAACTGGAGGTGGGAGGGGCCTCTCGGGACCCCACTGGGTTTGGTGCATTGGAAGGGCCTCATCTCCAGTTGAGGCAGGAACCGCAGGGTACCTCTGATTTCAGACTCGATCGCAGGGTCCCTGCAGACTGGGGACAGGAGAGTCAGGCCTCGTCTTGGGTTGAGGCATGGAACTCCCTTGCCTCTCGAGATGTCCCGGGGGAGAGGCGCTTGTCGAGCTGTATTTGGAACCTGGGTTTTCGAGCGATGCGGAAAAACACTGCCCATTCGTGTTGACTTCATTCACAGGGTGAGTTCGGAGAGGTGTCCGGGCATCGGGTTCTTCTCAAGAGGGACGGAAATCGGGTCCTACGGAATGTGGAACCACCCACGGCCACGTCTGGAATGTCTTCGTGAGACGGCCTCATCTGAGAGTGCGACCGGAAGGTCGGAACCCTTCCAGACAAAGCAGGAGTCGACCCTCCTGTCCAGATCAGGAGGAGAAAGGGCTCAGAGGAGGGGTGCGGAAAACCTCAGTGTTCTCTCGAGGGAGACCGGGATTTTGGGAACTTTGTGGGTCGCATCAAGGGTGCCAAGTGCCCTTTGACCTCAATTCCTAACGTGGGACTTCTCCTGAGGCGCTGGCGGAAGGAGCTTCATCTTGCGATGTGAGAGCCACGTGGTTTTTCTCGAGTTCTGGCGGGATTCTCGAGTTCTGGCCAGAATTCAGGATGCCTCTTGTGTTGGCCCAGGCAAGTCAATCTTCCATTCGAGTTGCGAAGGAAAGCTGGGGATTGCTCTCAGTGACTGCAGGGCCAATAGACCTCATCTAGGCTTGTGTCCAGAAGCCAATGTTCCTCTCCAGGGCGACAGGGATCTCGGGGTTGCATTCCAGGCGCACCGGGGAGACAGGCATTCATCTCAGTGGAAGCAAAGAACCCGCTCTGCTCTCGAATCATGACGGGTATCTCTTGGAGCTCACTGGGTGGACTCAAGGAGTCAAGCCTCCTGAGGCGTTTGGAGAAGGTCGCGAGATTGGTCTCTAGGCCATGCAGGAGGCGAAGGCCCTCATCTCTCGGGTGACCTCAGGGGCTTCTCATGGTGGCTCTGAGGAAGCCAGGAAACTGGAGGGTGGGAGGGGCCTCTCGGGACCCACTGGGTTTGGTGCATTGGAAGGGCCTCATCTCCAGTTGAGGCAGGAACCGCAGGGTACCTCTGATTTCAGACTCGATCGCGGGGTCCCTGCAGACTGGGGACAGGAGAGTCAGGCCTCGTCTTGGGTTGAGGCATGGAACTCCGCTTGCCTCTCGAGATGTCCCGGGAGAGAGGCGCTTGTCGAGCTGTATTTGGAACCTGGGGTTTTTCCGAGCGATGCGGAAAAACTGCCCCTTCGTGTGGACTTCATTCACAGGGTGGAGTTAGGAGAGGTGTCCGGGCATCAGGGTTCTTCTCAAGAGGACCTAGGAAATCGGGAGTCCCTACGGAATGTGGAACCACCCACGAGGCCACGTCTGGAATGTCGTCGTGAGACCCGGCCTCATCCTGGAGTGCGACCGGAAGGTCGACGGTGCAACCCCTTCCAGACAAAGCAGGGAGTCGACCTCCTGTCCAGATCAGGAGGGGAGAAAGGGCTCAGAGGAGGGTGCGGGAAAACCTCAGTGTTCTCTCGAGGAGACCGGGATTTGGGGAACTTTGTGGGTCGCATCAAAGGGTGCCAAGTGCCCTTTCGACCTCAATTCCTAACGTGGGACTTCTCTGAGGCGCTGTGGCGGGAAAGGGCTTCATCTTGCGATGGTGGGGAGCCACGTGGTTTTTCTCGAATTCTGGCGGGATTCTCGGAGTTCTGACGGGAATTCAGGCTGCCTCTTGTGTTGGCCCAGGCAAGTCAATCTTCCATTCGGAGTTGCGAAGGCAAGCTGGGATTGCTCTCGGTGACTGCAGGGCCAATGGGCCTCATCTAGGCTTGTGTCCAGAAGCCAATGTTTCCTCTCCAGGGGCGACAGGGATCTCGGGGTTGCATTCCAGGCGCACCGGGCAGACAGGCATTCATCTCAGTGGAAGCAAGAACCCGCTCTGCTCTCGAATCGCTGACGGGTATCTCTTGGAGCTCACTGGGTGGACTCAAGGAGTCAAGCCTCCTGGCGTTGTTTGGAGAGAATCGCGAATTGGTCTCTAGGCCATGCAGGAGGCGAAAGGCCCTCATCTCTCGATGACGGGGAATCTCGGGGGTTGTTCTTCTCGGCGGCGGCCCCAGTGTGCGGTTTCTCACGAGTCTGACGGCGAGGTCAGTGAGCCTCTCGTGGGGCGCCAGGAAGTCGGGTCTCCATGCAGTGGCTGGGAGGCGCGTCACTGCTCCCGAGCCATGGTAGGGGAATCTGGCCTCGAGACGTGTTGAAGAAGGTCTCTCGAGGTCTTTCTCGGGTTGAGGCAGGAAACCCTGGGTTCCCTCGACTTGTGCAGGTGACCTCAGGGGGCTTCTCATGGTGGCTCTGAGAAGCCAGGGAAACTGGAGGTGGGAGGGGCCTCTCGGGACCCCACTGGGTTTGGTGCATTGGAAGAGGGCCTCATCTCCAGTTGAGGCAGGAACCGCAGGGTACCTCTGATTTCAGACTCCGATCGCAGGGTCCCTGCAGACTGGGGACAGGAGAGTCAGGCCTCGTCTTGGGTTGAGGCATGGAACTCCGCTTGCCTCTCGAGATGTCCCCGGGGAGAGAGGCCGCTTGTCGAGCTGTATTTGGAACCTGGGGTTTTTCCCGAACGATGCACGGAAAAACTGCCCCTTCGTGTTGACTTCATTCACAGGGTGGAGTTCGGAGAGGTGTCCGGGCATCGGGTTCTTCTCAAGAGGGGACCGGGAAATCGGGGTCCCCACGGAATGGAACCACCCACGAGCCACGTCTGGGAATGTGCCGTGAGACCGGCCTCATCCTGAGTGCGACCGGAAGGTGGGAACCCCTTCCAGACAAAGCAGGGAGTCGACCCTCCTGTCAGATCAGGAGGGAGAGGGCTCAGAGGAGGTGTGCGGAAAGCCTCAGTGTTCTCTCGAGGAGACCGGGATTTTGGGGAACTTTGTGGAGTCGCATCAAGGGTGCCAAGTGCCCGACCTCCAATTCTAACGTGGGACTTCTCCTGAGGCGCTGTAGCGGGAAAGGGCTTCATCTTGCGATGCCAGGGAGCCACGTGGTTTTTCTCGAGATTCTGGCGGGATTCTCGAGGATTCTGACGGGAATTCAGGCTGCCTCTTGTGTTGGCCCAGGCAAGTCAATCTTCCATTCGAGTTGCGAAGGAAAGCTGGGGATTGCTCTCAGTGACTGCAGGGCCAATAGACCTCATCTAGGCTTGTGTCCAAGCCAATGTTTCTCTCCAGGGGCGACAGGGATCTCGGGGTTGCATTCCAGGCGCACCGGGGAGACAGGCATTCATCTCGAGTGGAAGCAACCCGCTCTGCCCGCTCTCTCTCGAATCGGTTTGGCAGGTATCTCTTGGAGCTCACTGGGTGGACTCAAGGAGTCAAGCCTCCTGGCGTTTGGAGAGGTCGCGAGATTGGTCTCTAGGCCATGCAGGAGGCAAGGCCCTCATCTCTCGATGACGGGGAATCAGGGGTTGTTCTCGGCGGCGGCCCCAGTGTGCGGTTTCTCACGAGTCGACGGCGAGGTCAGTGAGCCTCTCGTGGGGCGCCCAGGAAGTCGGGTCTCCATGCGGTGGCGAGGGGGGCGTCACTGCTCCCGAGCCATGGTAGGGAATCTGGCCTCGAGGCGTGTTGAAGAAGGTCTCTCGAGGTCTTTCGGGTTGAGGCAGGAAGCCCTGGGTTCCCTCGACTTGTGCAGGTGACCTCAGGGGCTTCTCATGGTGGCTCTGAGAAGCCAGGGAAACTGGAGGTGGAGGGGCCTCTCGGGACCCCACTGGGTTTGGTGCATTGGAAGGGCCTCATCTCCAGTTGAGGCAGGAACTCAGGGTACCTCTGATTTCAGACTCCGATGCAGGGTCCCTGCAGACTGGGGACAGGAGAGTCAGGCCTCGTCTTGGGTTGAGGCATGGAACTCCGCTTGCCTCTCGAGATGTCCCGGGAGAGAGGCAGCTTCGGTGGAGCTGTATTTGGAACCTGGGGTTTCCCGGGCGATGCGGAAAAACTGCCCGCCGTGTTGACTTCATTCACAGGGTGGAGTTGGAGAGGTGTCCGGGCATCGGGTTCTTCTCAGAGGACCAGAAATCAGGGTCCCTACGGAATGTGGGAACCACCCACGAGGCCACGTCTGGAATGTCTTCGTGAGACCCGGCCTCATCCTGAGTGCGACGGAAGGTGGGACCCCTTCCAGACAAAGCAGGGAGTCGACCCTCCTGTCCAGATCAGGAGGAGAAAAGGAGGGCTCAGAGGAGGGTGCGGAAAACCTCAGTGTTCCTCTCGAGGGACCGGGATTTGAGGAACTTTGTGGAGTCGCATCAAGGGTGCCAAGTGCCCTTCGACCTCAATTTCTAACGTGGGACTTCTCCTGAGGCGCTGTGGCAGGAAAGGGCTTCATCTTGCGATGAGGGGAGCCACGTGGTTTTTCTCGAGTTACGGCGGGATTCTCGAGTTCTGACAGAATTCAGGATGCCTCTTGTGTTGGCCCAGGCAAGTCAATCTTCCATTCGAGTTCGAAGAAGCTGGGGATTGCTCTCAGTGACTGCAGGGCCAATAGACCTCATCTAGGCTTGTGTCCAAGCCAATGTTCCTCTCCAGGGCGACAGGGATCTCGGGGTTGCATTCCAGGCGCACCGGGGAGACAGGCATTCATCTCAGTGGAAGCAAAGAACCCGCTCTGCTCTCTCGAATCATGACGGGTATCTCTTGGAGCTCACTGGGTGGACTCAAGGAGTCAAGCCTCCTGGCGTTTGGAGAGGTCGAGGTGGTCTCTAGGCCATGCAGGAGGCGAAGGCCCTCATCTCGATGATGGGGAATCTCGGGGTTGTTCTCGGCGGCGGCCCCCCAGTGTGCGGTTTCTCACGAGGTGCGGCGGCGAGGTCAGTGAGCCTCGTGGGGCGCCAGAAGTCGGGTCTCCATGCGAGTGGCGAGGGGCGCGTCACTGCTCGAGCCATGGTAGGGAATCTGGCCTCGAGGCGTGTTGAAGAAGGTCTCTCGAGGTCTTTCCGGGTTGAGGCAGAAACCCTGGGTTCCCTCGACTTGTGCAGGTGACCTCAGGGGCTTCTCATGGTGGCTCTGAAGCCAGGAAACTGGAGGTGGGAGGGGCCTCTCGGGACCCCACTGGGTTTGGTGCATTGGAAGAGGGCCTCATCTCCAGTTGAGGCAGGAACCGCAGGGTACCTCTGATTTCAGACTCCGATCGCAGGGTCCCTGCAGACTGGGGACAGGAGAGTCAGGCCTCGTCTTGGGTTGAGGCATGGAACTCCGCTTGCCTCTCGAGATGTCCCCGGGGAGAGAGGCAGCTTGCCGAGCTGTATTTGGAACCTGGGGTTTTTCGAAGCGATGGAAGAAAACTGCCGTGTGTGACTTCATTCACAAGGGGGGTGGAGTGGGGGAGAGGTGAACCACCCCGGGCATCGGGTTCTTCTCAAGAGGGACCGGGAAATCGAGGTCCCCTATTTGGAATGTGGAACCACCCACGAGGCCACGTCTGGAATGTCTTCGTGAGACCCGGCCTCATCCTGAGAGTGCGACCGGAAGGAAGGAACCTTCAGACAAAGCAGGGAGTCGACCCTCCTGTCCAGATCAGGAGGAGGAGGGGGCTCAGAGGGAGGGTGCGGAAAACCTCAGTGTTCCTCTCGAGGAGGCCGGGATTTTGGGAACTTTGTGGGTGCATCAAAGGGTGCCAAGTGCCCTTTCGACCTGACTTCTCTGGCGCTGTGGCGGCAAAGGCTTCATCTTGCGATGGGAGAGCCACGTGGTTTTTTTCTCGATTCTGGCGGGATTCTCGAGTTCTGACGAAATTCAGGCTGCCTCTTGTGTTGGCCCAGGCAGTCAATCTTCCATTCGAGTTGCGAAGGAAAGCTGGGGATTGCTCTCAGTGACTGCAGGGCCAATAGACCTCATCTAGGCTTGTGTCCAGAAGCCAATGTTCCTCTCCAGGGGCGACAGGGATCTCGGGGTTGCATTCCAGGCGCACCGGGGAGACAGGCATTCATCTCAGTGGAAGCAAAGAACCCGCTCTGCTCTCGAATGCGTGGCAGGTATCTCTTGGGCTCACTGGGTGGACTCAAGGGAGTCAAGCCTCCTGAGGCGTTTGGAGAGAGGTCGCGAGATTGGTCTCTAGGCCATGCAGGAGACGAAGGCCCTCATCTCTCGATGACTGGGGAATCTCGGGGTTGTTCTCGAGCGGCGGCCCCAGTGTGCGGTTTCTCACGAGTGCGGCGGCGAGGTCAGTGAGCCTCGTGGGGCGCCAGAAGTCGGGGTCTCCAGTGGGGGAGGCGGCGTCACTGCTCCCGAGCCATGGTAGGGGAATCTGGCCTCGAGACGTGTTGAAGAAGGTCTCTCGAGGTCTTTCTCGGGTTGAGGCAGGAAACCCTGGGTTCCCTCGACTTGTGCAGGTGACCTCAGGGGGCTTCTCATGGTGGCTCTGAGAAGCCAGGGAAACTGGAGGTGGGAGGGGCCTCTCGGGACCCCACTGGGTTTGGTGCATTGGAAGAGGGCCTCATCTCCAGTTGAGGCAGGAACCGCAGGGTACCTCTGATTTCAGACTCCGATCGCAGGGTCCCTGCAGACTGGGGACAGGAGAGTCAGGCCTCGTCTTGGGTTGAGGCATGGAACTCCGCTTGCCTCTCGAGATGTCCCCGGGGAGAGAGGCCGCTTGTCGAGCTGTATTTGGAACCTGGGTTTTTCCCGAACGATGCGGGAAAAACTGCCGTGTTGACTTCATTCACAGGGTGGAGTTGGAGGGGTGTCCGGGCATCGGGTTCTTCTCAAGAGGGGACGGGAAATCGGGGTCCCTACAGAATGTGGAACCACCCACGAGGCCACGTCTGGAATGTCTTCGTGAGACCCGGCCTCATCCTGAGTGCGACCGGAAGGTGGGAACCCCTTCCAGACAAAGCAGGGAGTCGACCCTCCTGTCCAGATCAGGAGGAGAAAGGCTCAGAGGAGGTGCGGAAAACCTCAGTGTTCCTCTCGAGGGAGACCAGGATTTAAAGGAACTTTGTGGGTCGCATCAAGGGTGCCAAGTGCCCTTTCGACCTCAATTCCTAACGTGGGACTTCTCCTGAGGCGCTGTAGCGGAAAGGGCTTCATCTTGCGATGACAGGGGCCACGTGGTTTTTCTCGAGTTCTGGCGGGATTCTCGAGTTTCTGACAGGAATTCAGGCTGCCTCTTGTGTTGGCCCAGGCAAGTCAATCTTCCATTAGAGTTGCGAGAAGGAAAGCTGGGGATTGCTCTCAGTGACTGCAGGGCCAATAGACCTCATCTAGGCTTGTGTCCAGAAGCCAATGTTCCTCTCTCAGGGCGACAGGGATCTCGGAGTTGCATTCAGGCGCACCGGGGGAGACAGGCATTCATCTCAGTGGAAGCAAAGAACCCGCTCTGCTCTCGAATCGCGACGGGTATCTCTTGGAGCTCACTGGGTGGACTCAAAGGAGTCAAGCCTCCTGGCGTTTGGAGAGAGTCGCGAGATTGGTCTCTAGGCCATGCAGGAGGCGAAGGCCCTCATCTCTCGATGGCGGGGAATCTCGGGGTTGTTCTCGGCGGCGGCCCCAGTGTGCGGTTTCTCACAGTGCGACGGCGAGGTCAGTGAGCCTCTCGTGGGGCGCCAGGAAGTCGGGTCTCCATGCAGTGGCGGGAGGGCGTCACTGCTCCCGAGCCATGGTAGGGAATCTGGCCTCGAGGCGTGTTGAAGAAGGTCTCTCGAGGGTCTTTCTCGGGTTGAGGCAGAAACCCTGGGTTCCCTCGACTTGTGCAGGTGACCTCAGGGGGGCTTCTCATGGTGGCTCTGAAGCCAGGAAACTGGAGGTGGGGAGGGGCCTCTCGGGACCCCACTGGGTTTAGTGCATTGGAAGAGGGCCTCATCTCCAGTTGAGGCAGGAACCTCAGGGGTACCTCTGATTTCAGACTCCGATCGCAGGGTCCTGCAGACTGGGGACAGGAGAGTCAGGCCTCGTCTTGGGTTGAGGCATGGAACTCCGCTTGCCTCTCGAAGATGTCCCGGGAGAGAGGCGCTTGTCGAGCTGTATTTGGAACCTGGGGTTTTTCCCGAGCGATGCGGAAAAACTGCCCCTTCGTGTTGACTTCATTCACAGGGTGGAGTTCGGAGAGGTGTCCGGGCATCGGGTTCTTATCAGAGGGACGGGAAATCGGGGTCCCTACGGAATGTGGAACCACCCACGAGGCCACGTCTGGAATGTCTTCGTGAGACCCGGCCTCATCCTGAGGTGCGCCCGGAAGGTCGGAACCCCCTTCCAGACAAAGCAGGGGAGTCGCCCTCCTGTCCAGATCAGGAGGGAGAAAGAGGCTCAGAGGAGGGTGCGCGGAAAACCTCAGTGTTCCTCTCGAGGGGACCGGGATTTGGGAACTTTGTGGGTCGCATCAAGGGTGCCAAGTGCCCTTTCGACCTCAATTCCTAACGTGGGACTTCTCCTGAGGACGCTGGCAGGAAAGGGCTTCATCTTGCGATGGCAGGGAGCCACGTGGTTTTCTCGAGTTCTGGCGGGATTCTCGACGATTCTGACAGGGGAATTCAGGCTGCCTCTTGTGTTGGCCCAGGCAAGTCAATCTTCCATTGAGTTGCGAGAAGGAAAGCTGGGATTGCTCTCAGTGACTGCAGGGCCAATAGACCTCATCTAGGCTTGTGTCCAGAAGCCAATGTTCCTCTCCAGGGCGACAGGGATCTCGGGGTTGCATTCCAGGCGCACCGGGGAGACAGGCATTCATCTCAGTGGAAGCAAAGAACCCGCTCTGCTCTCGAATCGGCAGGTATCTCTTGGAGCTCACTGGGTGGACTCAAGAGTCAAGCCTCCTGAGGCGTTTGGAGAGTCGCGAGGGTGGTCTCTAGGCCATGCAGGAGGCGAAGGCCCTCATCTCTCGATGGCCAGAGGGGAATCTCGGGGTTGTTCTCGGCGGCGGCCCCAGTGTGCGGTTTCTCACGAGTCTGGTGCAGCGAGGTCAGTGAGCCTCTCGTGGGGCGCCAGGGAAGTGGGTCTCCATGCAGTGGCGAGGCAGCGTCCTGCTCCCGAGCCATGGTAGGGAATCTGGCCTCGGGGCGTGTTGAAGAAGGTCTCTCGAGGTCTTTCTCGGGTTGAGGCAGGAAACCCTGGGTTCCCTCGACTTGTGCAGGTGACCTCAGGGGGCTTCTCATGGTGGCTCTGAAGCCAGGAAACTGGAGGTGGGAGGGGCCTCTCGGGACCCCACTGGGTTTAGTGCATTGGAAGGGCCTCATCTCAGTTGAGGCAGGAACACAAGGTACCTCTGATTTCAGACTCGATCATGGGGTCCCTGCAGACTGGGGACAGGAGAGTCAGGCCTCGTCTTGGGTTGAGGCATGGAACTCGCTGCCTCTCGAGATGTCCCGGGAGAGGCCGCTTGTCGAGCTGTATTTGGTCGTGTTGACTTCATTCACAGGGTGGAGTTTGGAGAGGTGTCCGGCATCGGGTTCTTCTCAGAGGGACGGGAAATCAGGGTCCTACGGAATGTGGAACCACCCACGAGGCCACGTCTGGAATGTCTTCGTGAGACCGGCCTCATCCTGAGAGTGCGACCGGAAGGTGGAACCCCTTCCAGACAAAGCAGGGAGTCGACCCTCCTGTCCAGATCAGGAGGGAGAAGAAAGGGCTCAGAGGAGGGGTGGTGCGGAAAACCTCAGTGTTCCTCTCGGGAGACCGGGATTTGGGAACTTTGTGGGTCGCATCAAGGGTGCCAAGTGCCCTTTCGACCTCAATTCCTAACGTGGGACTTCTCCTGAGGCGCTGTGGCGGAAAGGGCTTCATCTTGCGATGGTGTGGGGAGCCACGTGGTTTTCTCGAGTTCTGGCAGGATTCTCGATTCTGACAGGAATTCAGGCTGCCTCTTGTGTTCCAGGCAAGTCAATCTTCCATTCGAGTTGCGAAGAAGGAAAGCTGGGGATTTCTCTCTCAGTGACTGCAGGGCCAATAGACCTCATCTAGGCTTGTGTCCAGAAGCCAATGTTCCTCTCCAGGGGCGACAGGGATCTCGGGGTTGCATTCCAGGCGCACCGGGGAGACAGGCATTCATCTCAGTGGAAGCAAAGAACCCGCTCTGCTCTCGAATCGCGGCGGGTATCTCTTGGAGCTCACTGGGTGGACTCAGGGAGTCAAGCCTCCTGGCGTTTGGAGAGAGGTCGCGAGATTGGTCTCTAGGCCATGCAGGAGGCGAAGGCCCTCATCTCTCGATGGCGGGGAATCTCGGGGTTGTTCTCGGCGGCGGCCCCAGTGTGCGGTTTCTCACAGGCAGTCATGCGGCGAGGTCAGTGAGCCTCTCGTGGGGCGCCAGGGAAGTCGGGTCTCCATGCGAGTGGGGGGGGCGCGTCACTGCTCCCGAGCCATGGTAGGGAATCTGGCCTCGAGGCGTGTTGAAGAAGGTCTCTCGAGGTCTTTCTCGGGTTGAGGCAGAAACCCTGGGTTCCCTCGACTTGTGCAGGTGACCTCAGGGGGCTTCTCATGGTGGCTCTGAGAAGCCAGGAAACTGGAGGTGGGAGGGCCTCTCGGGACCCCACTGGGTTTGGTGCATTGGAAGGGCCTCATCTCCAGTTGAGGCAGGAACATGAGGGTACCTCTGATTTCAGACTCGATGCAGGGTCCCTGCAGACTGGGGACAGGAGAGTCAGGCCTCGTCTTGGGTTGAGGCATGGAACTCCGCTTGCCTCTCGAGATGTCCCGGGGAGAGGCCGCTTATCGAGCTGTATTTGGAACCTGGGGTTTTTTCCAGCGATGCGGAAAAACTGCCCTTCGTGTTGACTTCATTCACAGGGTGGAGTTGGAGAGGTGTGTCGGGCATCGGGTTCTTCTCAGAGGGACGGGCCGGCCTCATCCTGAGTGCGACCCGGAAGGTGGGAACCCCTTCCAGACAAAGCAGGGAGTCGACCCTCCTGTCCAGATCAGGAGGAGAAAGGGCTCAGGAGGGGTGCGGAAAACCTCAGTGTTCCTCTCGAGGGGGACCGGGATTTGGGAACTTTGTGGAGTCGCATCAAGGGTGCCAAGTGCCCTTTCGACCTCAATTCCTAACGTGGGACTTCTCTGAGGCGCTGTAGCGGGAAAGGGCTTCATCTTGCGATGCCAGGGAGCCACGTGGTTTTTCTCGAGATTCTGGGCGGGATTCTCCGAGTTCTGACGGGAATTCAGGCTGCCTCTTGTGTTGGCCCAGGCAAGTCAATCTTCCATTCGAGTTGCGAAGAAAGCTGGGGATTGCTCTCAGTGACTGCAGGGCCAATAGACCTCATCTAGGCTTGTGTCCCAAGCCAATGTTCCTCTCAGGGCGACAGGGATCTCGAGGTTTGCATTCCAGGCGCACCGGGAGACAGGCATTCATCTCAGTGGAAGCAAAGAACCCGCTCTGCTCTCGAATCATGACGGGTATCTCTTGGAGCTCACTGGGTGGACTCAAGGAGTCAAGCCTCCTGAGGCGTTTGGAGAGGTCGCGAGGGTGGTCTCTAGGCCATGCAGGAGGCGAAGGCCCTCATCTCTCGATGGCGGGGAATCTCGGGGTTGTTCTCGGCGGCGGCCCCAGTGTGCGGTTTCTCTCATCTCCAGTTGAGGCAGGAACATCAGGGTACCTCTGATTTCAGACTCCGATGCAGGGTCCCTGCAGACTGGGGACAGGAGAGTCAGGCCTCGTCTTGGGTTGAGGCATGGAACTCCGCTTGCCTCTCGAGATGTCCCGGGAGAGAGGCGCTTGTCGAGCTGTATTTGGAACCTGGGGTTTTTCGAGCGATGCGGAAAAACTGCCCCTTCGTGTTGACTTCATTCACAGGGTGGAGTTGGAGAGGTGTCGGGCATCGGGTTCTTCTCAGAGGGGACGGGAAATCGGGGTCCCTACGGAATGTGGAACCACCCACGAGGCCACGTCTGGAGGTCGGGAACCCCTTCCAGACAAAGCAGGGAGTCGACCCTCCTGTCCAGATCAGGAG
>NW_027219082.1:0-9801 GCF_027580195.1 Bos mutus
GCATGCACGATCGCGTGATCAGTGCATGATCAGGCGTGATCAGTGCATGATCAGCCACGTGATCAGTGCATGATCAGCCGCGTGATCAGTGCATGATCGATCGCGTGATCAGTGCATGATCAGCCCGTGATCAGTGCATGATCAGTAATGTGATCAGTGCATGATCAGACGCGTGATCAGTGCATGAACAGCCATGATCAGTGCGTGATCAGTGTGCATGATCAGCCCGTGATCAGTGCATGATCATCAGCGTGATCAGTGCATGATCAGCCCACGTGATCAGTGCATGATCAGCTCGTGATCAGTGCGTGATCAGTGCATGATCAGCCACGTGATCAGTGCATGATCAGCCACGTGATCAGTGCATGATCAGCCGCGTGATCAGTGCATGATCAGGTCGCGTGATCAGTGCATGATCAGCGCGTGATCAGTGCATGATCAGCCACGTGATCAGTGCATGATCAGCCGCGTGATCAGTGCATGATCAGTCCCGTGATCGTGTGCATGATCAGCCACGTGATCAGTGCATGATCAGCCACGTGATCAGTGCATGATCAGCCGCGTGATCAGTGCATGATCAGTTCGTGATCAGTGCATGATCAGCCGCGTGATCAGTGCATGATCAGTCCGCGTGATCAGTGCATGATCAGCCCCGTGATCAGTGCATGATCAGCCGCGTGATCAGTGCATGATCAGTCACGTGATCAGTGCATGATCAGCCACGTGATCAGTGCATGATCAGCCGCGTGATCAGTGCATGATCAGCCACGTGATCAGTGCATGATCAGCCACGTGATCAGTGCATGATCAGCCGCGTGATCGGTGTGCATGATCAGCGGTCCGTGATCAGTGCATGATCAGCCGCGTGATCAGTGCATGATCAGCCCGTGATCAGTGCATGATCAGCCGCGTGATCAGTGCATGATCAGCCGCGTGATCAGTGCATGATCAGCCACGTGATCAGTGCATGATCAGCTTCGTGATCAGTGCATGATCAGCCGCGTGATCAGTGCATGATCAGCCACGTGATCAGTGCATGATCAGTCACGTGATCAGTGCGTGATCAGTGTGATCAGTGCATGATCCGCCACGTGATCAGTGCATGATCAGTCGCGTGATCAGTGCATGATCAGCCCGTGATCAGTGCATGATCAGCCGCGTGATCAGTGCATGATCAGCCCGTGATCGTGATCAGTGCATGATCAGCCGCGTGATCAGTGCATGATCAGCCGCGTGATCAGTGCATGATCAGTCACGTGATCAGTGCATGATCAGTCCGTGATCAGTGCATGATCAGCCGCGTGATCAGTGCATGATCAGCCACGTGATCAGTGCATGATCAGCCGCGTGATCAGTGCATGATCAGCCACGTGATCAGTGCATGATCAGCCACGTGATCAGTGCATGATCAGCCACGTGATCAGTGCATGATCAGCCACGTGATCAGTGCATGATCAGCCACGTGATCAGTGCATGATCAGCCACGTGATCAGTGCATGATCAGTCACGTGATCAGTGCATGATCAGCCACGTGATCAGTGCATGATCAGCCCGTGATCAGTGCATGATCAGCCGTGATCAGTGCATGATCAGCCACGTGATCAGTGCATGATCAGCCAGCGTGATCAGTGCATGATCAGCCGCGTGATCAGTGCATGATCAGCCACGTGATCAGTGCATGATCAGCCGCGTGATCAGTGCATGATCAGCCGCGTGATCGTGTGCGTGCATGATCAGTGCACGTGAGTCAGTGATCAGTGCATGATCAGCCGCGTGATCAGTGCATGATCAGCCACGTGATCAGTGCATGATCAGCCGCGTGATCAGTGCATGATCAGCCACGTGATCAGTGCATGATCAGTGCCACGTGATCAGTGCATGATCAGCCCGCGTGATCAGTGCATGATCAGCCACGTGATCAGTGCATGATCAGCCGCGTGATCAGTGCATGATCAGCCACGTGATCAGTGTGCATGATCAGCCACGTGATCAGTGCATGATCAGCCCGTGATCAGTGCATGATCAGCCACGTGATCAGTGCATGATCAGCCACGTGATCAGTGCATGATCAGCCACGTGATCAGTGCATGATCAGCCCGCGTGATCAGTGCATGATCAGCCACGTGATCAGTGCATGATCAGCCCGTGATCAGTGCATGATCAGCACGTGATCAGTGCATGATCAGCCACGTGATCAGTGCATGATCAGGCCCGTGATCAGTGCATGATCAGCCACGTGATCAGTGCATGATCAGCCACGTGATCAGTGCATGATCAGCCACGTGATCAGTGCATGATCAGGCCGCGTGATCAGTTCATGATCAGCCGCGTGATCAGTGCATGATCAGTCAGCGTGATCAGTGCATGATCAGCCACGTGATCAGTGCATGATCAGCCACGTGATCAGTGCATGATCAGTCCGTGATCAGTGCATGATCAGCCCGTGATCAGTGCATGATCAGCCGCGTGATCAGTGCATGATCAGCCGCGTGATCAGTGCATGATCAGCTCGCGTGATCAGTGCATGATCAGCCACGTGATCAGTGCATGATCAGTCGCGTGATCAGTGCATGATCAGCCACGTGATCAGTGCATGATCAGCCGCGTGATGTGTATGATCAGCCGCGTGATCAGTGCATGATCAGCCACGTGATCAGTGCATGATCAGTCACGTGATCAGTGCATGATCAGCCGCGTGATCAGTGCATGATCAGCCTCGTGATCAGTGCATGATCAGCCGCGTGATCAGTGCATGATCAGCCGCGTGATCAGTGCATGATCAGCCGCGTGATCAGTGCATGATCAGTCACGTGATCAGTGCATGATCAGCCACGTGATCAGTGCATGATCAGCCGTCGTGATCAGTGCATGATCAGCCACGTGATCAGTGCATGATCAGCCACGTGATCAGTGCATGATCAGCCGCGTGATCAGTGCATGATCAGCCGCGTGATCAGTGCATGATCAGTCACGTGATCAGTGCATGATCAGTCACGTGATCAGTGCATGATCAGCCCCGTGATCAGTGCATGATCAGCCCGTGATCAGTGCATGATCAGCCGTGATCAGTGCATGATCAGCCACGTGATCAGTGCATGATCAGCCACGTGATCAGTGCATGATCAGCCCGCGTGATCAGTGCATGATCAGCCCGTGATCAGTGCATGATCAGCCACGTGATCAGTGCATGATCAGCCGCGTGATCAGTGCATGATCAGCCACGTGATCAGTGCATGATCGTGATCAGCCACGTGATCAGTGCATGATCAGTGCGTGATCAGTGCATGATCAGCCGCGTGATCAGTGCATGATCAGCCGCGTGATCAGTGCATGATCAGCCCGTGATCAGTGCATGATCAGCCACGTGATCAGTGCATGATCAGCCGCGTGATCAGTGCATGATCAGCCGCGTGATCAGTGCATGATCAGCCGCGTGATCAGTGCATGATCAGTCGCGTGATCAGTGCATGATCAGCCCGTGATCAGTGCATGATCAGCCACGTGATCAGTGCATGATCAGTCACGTGATCAGTGCATGATCAGCCACGTGATCAGTGCATGATCAGCCGCGTGATCAGTGCATGATCAGCCCGCGTGATCAGTGCATGATCAGCCGCGTGATCAGTGCATGATCAGCCACGTGATTCAGTGCATGATCAGCCACGTGATCAGTGCATGATCAGCCACGTGATCAGTGCATGATCAGTCACGTGATCAGTGCATGATCAGCCGCGTGATCAGTGCATGATCAGCCACGTGATCAGTGCATGATCAGTCGCGTGATCAGTGCATGATCAGCCGCGTGATCAGTGCATGATCAGCCGCGTGATCAGTGCATGATCAGCCACGTGATCAGTGCATGATCAGTCGCGTGATCAGTGCATGATCAGCCACGTGATCAGTGCATGATCAGCCACGTGATCAGTGCATGATCAGTCGCGTGATCGGTGCATGATCAGCCGCGTGATCAGTGCATGATCAGCCGCGTGATCAGTGCATGATCAGCCACGTGATCAGTGCATGATCAGCGCGTGATCAGTGCATGATCAGTCGCGTGATCAGTGCATGATCAGCCACGTGATCAGTGCATCAGTCGCGTGATCAGTGTGATCAGGTGCATGATCAGCCGCGTGATCAGTGCATGATCAGCCACGTGATCAGTGCATGATCAGCCGCGTGATCAGTGTATGATCAGCCACGTGATCAGTGCATGATCAGTCACGTGATCAGTGTGCATGATCAGCCCCGTGATCAGTGCATGATCAGCCGCGTGATCAGTGCATGATCAGCCACGTGATCAGTGCATGATCAGCCACGTGATCAGTGCATGATCAGTCGCGTGATCAGTGCATGATCAGTCGCGTGATCAGTGCATGATCAGCCACGTGATCAGTGCATGATCAGCCTTCGTGATCAGTGCATGATCAGCCGCGTGATCAGTGCATGATCAGTCTTCGTGATCAGTGCATGATCAGCCGCGTGATCAGTGCATGATCAGTCACGTGATCAGTGCATGATCAGCCACGTGATCAGTGCATGATCAGCCACGTGATCAGTGCATGATCAGTCGCGTGATCAGTGCATGATCAGTCCCGTGATCAGTGCATGATCAGCCACGTGAATCGTGATCAGTGCATGATCAGGCGCGTGATCAGTGCATGATCAGTGCGTGATCAGTGCATGATCAGTGCGTGATCAGTGCGTGATCAGTGCGCGTGATCGGTGATCAGTGATCAGTCGCGTGATCGGTGCATGATCAGCCGCGTGATCAGTGCATGATCAGCCACGTGATCAGTGCATGATCAGTCGCGTGATCAGTGCATGATCAGCCGCGTGATCAGTGCATGATCAGTCACGTGATCGGTGCATGATCAGCCGCGTGATCAGTGCATGATCAGCCACGTGATCAGTGCATGATCAGCCGCGTGATCAGTGCATGATCAGCCCGTGATCAGTGCATGATCAGCACGTGATCAGTGCATGATCAGCCGCGTGATCAGTGCATGATCAGCCACGTGATCAGTGCATGATCAGCCGCGTGATCCGTGCATGATCAGCCGCGTGATCAGTGCGCATCAGCCACGTGATCAGTGCATGATCAGTCGCGTGATCAGTGCATGATCAGCCACGTGATCAGTGCATGATCAGCCACGTGATCGGTGCATGATCAGGCCGCGTGATCAGTGCATGATCAGTCACGTGATCAGTGCATGATCAACCGTGATCAGTGCATGATCAGCCACGTGATCAGTGCATGATCAGCCCGCGTGATCAGTGCATGATCAGCCACGTGATCAGTGCATGATCAGGCGTGATCAGTGCATGATCAGCCTGCGTGATCAGTGCATGATCAGCCGTGATCAGTGCATGATCAGCCGCGTGATCAGTGCATGATCAGCCGCGTGATCAGTGATCAGTGCGTGATCGGTGTGCATGATCAGCCCGCGTGATCAGTGCATGATCAGCCCGTGATCAGTGCATGATCAGCGCGTGATCAGTGCATGATCAGTCACGTGATCAGTGCATGATCAGCCGCGTGATCAGTGCATGATCAGCCGTGATCAGTGCATGATCAGTCACGTGATCGGTGCATGATCAGCCGCGTGATCAGTGCATGATCAGCCACGTGATCAGTGCATGATCAGTCGCGTGATCAGTGCATGATCAGCCGCGTGATCAGTGCATGATCATCCGTGATCAGTGCGTGATCATCGGTGCATGATCAGCCGCGTGATCAGTGCATGATCAGTCGCGTGATCAGTGCATGATCAGCCCACGTGATCAGTGCATGATCGGCCACGTGATCAGTGCATGATCAGTCGCGTGATCAGTGCATGATCAGCCACGTGATCAGTGCATGATCAGCCACGTGATCAGTGCATGATCAGCCGTGTCACGTGATCAGTGCATGATCAGCCGCGTGATCAGTGCATGATCAGTCGCGTGATCAGTGCATGATCAGCCACGTGATCAGTGCATGATCCATCGCCGTGATCAGTGCATGATCAGCCGCGTGATCAGTGCATGATCAGCCCGCGTGATCAGTGCATGATCAGTCACGTGATCGGTGCATGATCAGGCGCGTGATCAGTGCATGATCAGTGCGTGATCAGTGCATGATCAGCCGCGTGATCAGTGCATGATCAGTCGCGTGATCAGTGCATGATCAGCCCGCGTGATCAGTGCATGATCAGCCTCGTGATCAGTGCATGATCAGCCCACGTGATCAGTGCATGATCAGGCCGCGTGATCGGTGCATGATCAGTCGCGTGATCAGTGCATGATCAGCCGCGTGATCAGTGCATGATCAGCCGCGTGATCAGTGCATGATCAGTCGCGTGATCGGTGCATGATCAGTCGCGTGATCAGTGCATGATCAGCCACGTGATCAGTGCATGATCAGGCCACCGTGATCAGTGCATGATCAGTCGCGTGATCAGTGCATGATCAGCCACGTGATCAGTGCATGATCAGTCATGTGATCAGTGCATGATCAGCCGCGTGATCAGTGCATGATCAGCCCGCGTGATCAGTGCATGATCAGCCGCGTGATCGGTGATGTGCCGCGGTCATCAGTGTGATCAGTGCGTGATCAGTGCATGATCGGCCCGTGATCAGTGCATGATCAGCCGCGTGATCGGTGCATGATCAGCCCGTGATCAGTGCATGATCAGCCACGTGATCAGTGCATGATCAGCCCGTGATCAGTGCATGATCAGCCGCGTGATCAGTGCATGATCCGCGTGATCGGTGCATGATCAGTCGCGTGATCAGTGCATGATCAGCCGCGTGATCAGTGCATGATCAGCCGCGTGATCAGTGCATGATCAGTCACGTGATCAGTGCATGATCAGCCGCGTGATCAGTGCATGATCAGCCACGTGATCAGTGCATGATCAGCCGCGTGATCAGTGCATGATCAGCCACGTGATCAGTGCATGATCAGCCGCGTGATCAGTGCATGATCAATCACGTGATCAGTGCATGATCAGGCACGTGATCAGGTGCATGATCAGCCATGTGATCGGTGCATGATCATCTGCACGTGATCAGTGCATGATCAGCCGCGTGATCAGTGCATGATCAGCCGCGTGATCAGTGCATGATCAGTCCGCGTGATCAGTGCATGATCCAGTCGCGTGATCAGTGCATGATCAGCCCGTACGTGATCGGTGCATGATCAGCCACGTGATCAGTGCATGATCAAATCGTGATCAGTGCATGATCAGCCACGTGATCGGTGCATGATCAGCCACGTGATCAGTGCATGATCAGGCACGTGATCGGTGCATGATCAACCGCGTGATCGGTGCATGATCAGCCCGTGATCAGTGCATGATCAGCCGCGTGATCAGTGCATGATCAGCCACGTGATCAGTGCATGATCAGTCGCGTGATCAGTGCATGATCAGGCCGCGTGATCGGTGCGCGATCAGCCGCGTGATCAGTGCATGATCAGCCACGTGATCAGTGCATGTTCAGCTTCGTGATCAGTGCATGATCAGTGCGTGATCAGTGCGTGATCGTCGCGTGATGATCATGATCACCGTGATCAGTGCATGTTCAGCCACGTGATCAGTGTATGCACAGTCGCGTGATCGGTGCATGATCAGCCCGTGATCAGTGCATGGTCTCCCGTGATCAGTGCATGATCAGCCGCGTGATCAGTGCATGATCAGCGTGATCAGTGCATGATCAGCCACGTGATCGGTGCATGATCAGCCGCGTGATCAGTGCATGATCAGTCACGTGATCAGTGCATGATCAGCCGCGTGATCGGTGTGCATGATCACAATCGCGTGATCAGTGCATGATCAGCCCGTGATCGGTGCATGATCAGTCGCGTGATCAGTGCATGATCAGCCGCGTGATAAGTGCATGATCAGCCGCGTGATCAGTGCATGATCAGCCGCGTGATCAGTGCATGATCAGTCGCGTGATCAGTGCATGATCGGCCGCGTGATCAGTGCATGATCAGCGCGTGATCAGTGCATGATCAGCCGCGTGATCAGTGCATGATCAGCCGCGTGATCGGTGCATGCGTTCAGTGATCACGCGTGATCAGTGCATGATCAGCCCGCGTGATCAGTCCATGATCAGCCCGTGATCAGTGCATGATCAGCCACGTGATCAGTGCGCGATCAGATCCGTGATCGGTGCATGATCAGCCGCGTGATCAGTCCATGATCAGTCCCGCGTGATCAGTGCATGATCAGCCACGTGATCGGTGCATGATCAGTCACGTGATCAGTGCATGATCAGCCGCGTGATCAGTGCATGATCAGTCACGTGATCAGTGCATGATCAGCCACGTGATCCAGTGCATGATCAGTCGCGTGATCGGTGCATGATCGGCCACGTGATCGGTGCGTGATCGGCCACGTGATCAGTGCATGATCAGCCGCGTGATCAGTGCATGATCAGCCTCGTGATCAGTGCATGATCAGTCGCGTGATCAGTGCATGATCAGTCGCGTGATCGGTGTGCATGATCCCGGCGTGATCAGTGTGATCAGCCGCGTGATCGGTGCATGCATCAGTCCGTGATCGGTGCATGATCAGCCACGTGATCAGTGCATGTCAGTCAGCCACGTGATCAGTGCATGATCAGCCGCGTGATCAGTGTATGATCAGCCACGTGATCAGTGCATGATCGCCAGGTGATCAGTCAGCCCGCGTGATCAGTGTATGATCAGCTTCGTGATCAGTGCGTGATCAGCCGTGATCGGTGCATGATGGCCCGCGTGATCGGTGTGATCGATCCACATTGATCATGCCTGATCGGTGCGTGATCAGGCACCGCCTTGTGATCGTGCATTTCAGGGCGTGATCGGTGTATGTGATCAATCCATTGATCGGGCATGATCAGCCGTAATGATCAGTGCGCGATCAAACACGCGTGATCGGTGCATATTCCAATCACGTGATCGGTACGCCAATCCGCGCACGTGATCGTACCCGATCAATCCGTGACAGTGCGTAATCGCATGCGTGATCAGTGCATGATCGTCATGTAATCAGTATGCGATCGGTCACGTAATCTGTATGCGACAACCGCGGCCGGTGCATGATCACCCACGTGATCGGTGAATTATGAGCCGCATGATCGGTGCCTGATTTGTCATGTGATCTGTGCGCGACCAGGCATGTAGTCCGTGCGCCAAGCTGCGGTGATCAGTGCATGATCAGTCCGTGATCGGTGCATCATCAGTCACGTGATCGATGCATGATCAGCCATGTGATCAGTACGCGATCAGCCACGTGATCAGTGCGAGAACAGGTCGTGATCAGTGCATGATCCATGTCGCGTGACTCAGTGCATGATTAGTCACGTGATCAGTGCATGATCAGTCGCGTGATCAGTCATGTTCAGCCGCGTTATCAGTGCATATCAGTCTCGTTCTCAGTGCATGATCAGCTACGTGATCAGGTGCGCGTGCGAGTATCGTGATCGGTGTATAATCAGGCACGTGATCAGTGTATGTTCAGCCACGTAATCGGTGCATGGGTCACGTGATCAGTGCGCGATCAGCCACGTGATCAGTGCATTTTCAACCACGTGATCAGTGCATTTTCCGCCCGTGATCAGTACGCCTGTCAGTCGCGTCTGATCAGTACAAGATCAGCCAAGTAATCAGTTCATGATCAGCCCGTGATCCCGTGTGCATACTCAGTCCATGTGATCAGTGCATGATCAGCGCGTGATCGGTGCGTGATCAGTGCATGATCAGCCTTGTGATCGGTGCATGCACGGTCACACAGTCAGTGTATGATCAGCTTCGTGATTAGTTCATGATCAGCC
>NW_027219083.1:0-5854 GCF_027580195.1 Bos mutus
ACTGATCATATGGCTGATCATACAGTGATCACTTGACTGATCATGCACAGATCAGGTGGCTATCATGGAGTGATCACGTGGCTGATCATGCACTGATCACTTGACTGATCATGCACAGATCACGTGGCTATCATGCACTGATCACGAGGCTATCATGCACTGATCACATGACTGATCATGCACTGATCACCTGACTGTTCATGCACTGATCACGTGGCTGATCGCGCACTGATCACGTGGCTGATCATGCACTGATCACGTGGCTGATCATGCACTGATCACATGACTGTTCGCGCACTGATCACACGGCTGATCGCGCACTGATCACTGGCTGATGCACACTGATCACGTGGCTGATCATGCACTGATCACGTGGCTGATCATGCACTGATCACTTGACTGATCATGCACAGATCACGTGGCTATCATGCACTGATCACGTGACTGATCATGCACTGATCACGTGACTGATCATGCACTGATCACGTGACTGATCATGCACTGATCACGTGGCTATCATGCACTGATCATATGACTGATCATGCACTGATCACGTGGCTGATCATGCACTGATCACGTGGCTGATCATGCACTGATCACGTGGCTGATCATGCACTGATCACGTGACTGATCATGCACTGATCACACGGCTGATCATGCACTGATCACGCACTGATCATGCACTGTGCGCACTGATCACTGATCATGCACTGATCACGTGGCTGATCATGCACTGATCACGTGGCTGATCATGCACTGATCACATGGCTGATCGCGCACTGATCACGTGACTGATCATGCACAGATCACGTGGCTATCATGCACTGATCATATGGCTGATCATGCACTGATCACTACTGACTGATCATGCATTGATCACGGCTATCATGCACTGATCACGTGGCTGATCATGCACTGATCACTTGACTGATCATGCACAGATCACGTGGCTGATCATGCGCACTGATCACGGCTATCATGCACTGATCACATGACTGATCATGCACTGATCACGTGACTGTTCATGCACTGATCACGTGGCTATCATGCACTGATCATATGGCTGATCATACAGTGATCACTTGACTGATCATGCACAGATCAGGTGGCTATCATGGAGTGATCACGTGGCTGATCATGCACTGATCACTTGACTGATCATGCACAGATCACGTGGCTATCATGCACTGATCACGTGGCTGATCATGCACTGATCACATGACTGATCATGCACTGATCACGTGACTGTTCATGCACTGATCACGTGGCTATCATGCACTGATCACATGGCTGATCATGCACTGATCACGTGACTGATCATGCACTGATCACGTGGCTATCATGCACTGATCACGTGGCTGATCATACAGTGATCACTTGACTGATCATGCACTGATCACGTGACTGATCATGCACTGATCACATGGCTGATCATGCACTGATCACGTGACTGATCATGCACTGATCACGTGACTGATCATGCACTGATCATATGGCTGATCATGCACTGATCACTTGACTGATCATGCACAGATCACGTGGACTGATCATGCACTGATCACGTGGCTACTGATCACATGGCTGATCATGCACTGATCACTTGACTGATCATGCACTGATCACGTGACTATGCACTGACTGATCACGTGGATCATGCACTGATCACTTGGCTGATCATGCAGTGATCACGTGACTGTTCATGCACTGATCACGTGGCTATCATGCACTGATCACATGGCTGATCATGCACTGATCACTTGACTGATCATGCACAGATCATCATGCGGCACTGATCACGGGCTGATCATGCACTGATCACTTGACTGACTGCGCACAGATCACATGACTGATCGCGCACTGATCACGTGGCTATCATGCACTGATCACGTGGCTGATCATGCACTGATCACGGACTGATCATGCACTGATCATATGGCTGATCATGCACTGATCACGTGGCTGATCATGCACTGATCACGTGGCTGATCATGCACTGATCACGTGACTGATCATGCACTGATCACGTGGCTGATCATGCACTGATCACGTGGCTGATCATGCACTGATCACATGGCTGATCATGCACTGATCACGTGACTGATCATGCACTGATCACGTGGCTGATCATGCACTGATCATCATGGCTGATCATGCAGTGATCACTTGACTGATCATGCACTGATCACGTGGCTATCATGCACTGATCACGTGGCTGATCATGCACTGATCACTTGACTGATCATGCACAGATCACGTGGCTATCATGCACTGATCACGTGGCTATCATGCACTGATCACATGACTGATCATGCACTGATCACGTGACTGTTCATACACTGATCACGAGGCTATCATGCACTGATCATATGGCTGATCATACAGTGATCACTTGACTGATCATGCACAGATCAGGTGGCTATCATGGAGTGATCACGTGGCTGATCATGCACTGATCACTTGACTGATCATGCACAGATCACGTGGCTATCATGCACTATGCACTGATCATGCACTGATCACGATCACTGGCTGCGCACAGATCACGTGACTGATCATGCACAGTGATCACGTGACTGATCGCGCACTGATCACGTGGCTATCATGCACTGATCACATGGCCGATCATGCACTGATCACTTGACTGATCATGCACTGATCACGTGGCTGATCATGCACTGATCACTTGGCTGATCATGCACTGATCACTTGACTGATCGCGCACAGATCACGTGGCTGTTCATGCACTGATCACTGGGCGCACTGATCACATGACTGATCACATGACTGATCACGCGACTGTTGATCACTGATCACGTGGCTATCATGCACTGATCATATGGCTGATCATGCACTGATCACTTGACTGATCATGCACAGATCACGTGGCTATCGCGCACTGATCACGTGGCTGATCATGCACTGATCACATGACTGATCATGCACTGATCACGTGACTGTTCATACACTGATCACGTGGCTATCATGCACTGATCATATGGCTGATCATGCACTGATCACGGTGACTGATCATGCACTGATCACGTGGCTATCATGCACTGATCACATGCTGATCATGCACTGATCACTTGGCTGATCATGCACTGATCACTTGACTGATCATGCACTGATCACGTGGCTGATCATGCACTGATCACGTGACTGATCATGCACTGATCACGTGGCTGACGCGCACTGATCACGTTGGCTGATCATGCACTGATCACATGACTGATCATGCACTGATCACGGGCTGATCATACACTGATCACGTGGCTGATCATGCACTGATCACGTGGCTGATCGCGCAGTGATCACTTGACTGATCATGCACAGATCACGTGGCTATCATGCACTGATCATATGGCTGATCATGCACTGATCAGGTGACTGATCATGCACTGATCACGTGACTGATCATGCACTGATCACGTTGCTCATCACATGCACTGATCACATGGCTGATCATGCACTGATCACGTGACTGATCATGCACTGATCAGGTGGCTGATCATGCACTGATCACTTGACTGATCATGCACTGATCACTTGACTGATCATGCACAGATCACGTGGCTGATCATGCACTGATCACGTGGCTATCATGCACAGATCACATGACTGATCATGCACTGATCACGTGACTGTTCATGCACTGATCACGTGGCTATCATGCACTGATCATATGGCTGATCATGCACTGATCACTTGCTGATCATCATGCACAGATCACGTGGCTGATCATGCACTGATCACATGCACTGATCATGCACTGATCACGTGGCTGATCATGCACTGATCACGTGGCTGATCATGCACTGATCACTTGACTGATCATGCACTGATCACGTGGCTATCATGGCACTGATCACGTGGCTGATCATGCACTGATCACTTGACTGATCATGCACAGATCACGTGGCTATCATGCACTGATCACGTGGCTATCATGCACTGATCACATGACTGATCATGCACTGATCACGTGACTGTTCATACACTGATCACGTGGCTATCATGCACTGATCACGTGGCTGATCATGCACTGATCACTTGACTGATCATGCACAGATCACGTGGCTATCGCGCACACTGATCACGTGGCTATCATGCACTGATCACGCGACTGATCATGCACTGATCACATGACTGATCGCGCACAGATCACGTGGCTATTGCGCACAGATGATCACGTGGCTATCATGCACTGATCACATGACTGATCATGCACTGATCACGTGGCTGATCTGCGCACTGATCACGTGGCTATCATGCACTGATCATATGGCTGATCATGCACTGATCACTTGACTGATCATGCACAGATCACGTGGCTATCATGCACTGATCACGTGGCTGATCATGCACTGATCACTTGACTGATCATGCACAGATCACGTGGCTATCATGCACTGATCACGTGGCTATCATGCACTGATCACATGACTGATCATGCACTGATCACGTGACTGTTCATGCACTGATCACGTGGCTATCATGCACTGATCATATGGCTGATCATACAGTGATCACTTGACTGATCATGCACAGATCACGTGACTGTTCATACACTGATCACGTGGCTATCATGCACTGATCACGTGGCTGATCATGCACTGATCACTTGACTGATCATGCACAGATCACGTGGCTATCATGCACTGATCACGTGGCTATCATGCACTGATCACATGGCTGATCGCGCACTGATCACTTGACTGATCACGCACAGATCACGTGGCTATCATGCACTGATCACGTGGCTATCATGCACTGATCATATGACTGATCGCACTGATCACTTGACTGATCATGCACTGATCACGTGGCTATCGCGCACTGATCATATGGCTGATCATGCAGTGATCACTTGACCGATGATGCACAGATCACGTGGCTATCATCACTGATCACGTGGCTATCATGCACTGATCACGTGGCTGATCGCGCACTGATCACATGACTGATCATGCACTGATCACTTGACTGATCATGCACTGATCACGTGGCTGATCATGCACTGATCACGTGACTGATCATGCACTGATCACGTGACTGATCATGCACTGATCACTAATGGCTGATCATCGCGCTGACACTGATCACGTGGCTGATCATGCACTGATCACGTGACTGATCATGCACTGATCACGTGACTGATCATGCACTGATCACGTGGCTGATCATGCACTGATCACGTGACTGATCATGCACTGATCACGTGACTGATCATGCACTGATCACATGGCTGATCATGCACTGATCACGTGGACTGATCATGCACTGATCACGTGGCTGATCATGCACTGATCACGTGACTGATCATGCACTGATCACGTGACTATCATGCACTGATCACGTGGCTGATCATGCACTGATCACTTGACTGATCATGCACTGATCACATGGCTGATCATGCACTGATCACGTGACTGATCGCGCACTGATCACGTGGCTCACATGCACTGATCACATGGCTGATCATGCACTGATCACATGACTGATCATGCACTGATCACGTGGCTATCATGCACTGATCACGTGGCTGACTGCGCACTGATCACGGCACTGATCATATGGCTGATCATACAGTGATCACTTGACTGATCATGCACAGATCAGGTGGCTATCATGGAGTGATCACGTGGCTGATCATGCACTGATCACTTGACTGATCATGCACAGATCACGTGGCTATCATGCACTGATCACGTGGCTATCATGCACTGATCACATGACTGATCATGCACTGATCACGTGACTGTTCATACACTGATCACGAGGCTATCATGCACTGATCATATGGCTGATCATACAGTGATCACTTGACTGATCATGCACAGATCAGGTGGCTATC